>NC_092049.1:32435577-32722796 GCF_003086295.3 Arachis hypogaea
TTACATGGGGTTCTGGCTTTGGAACTGATGAACACAAGTGTAGTTCATTTAAGGTAAGTTTTTCAAGAATCTTCCATTCATAGCAAAATTATAAAAATTCAGATGTTTTTTTTGGAAAATGTAAAATTATCCTGGCCTTTTATAGAAGGGAGATATGTTATACATTGGAAGACCATCGAGGCGAATGGACGAAGAATTAAGGTCTGAGTCGCAGCGATTGGACTATTTTAGATGTCTTTCTTGCCGGAACATTCGAGCAGAAAGCTTTGTGCACAGCAACTATGGATCCAAGAATTCTTCATTCAGAGAAGAAGAAGAAACAACTACTTTTCTTTCAAGTGAATTTGTTGGAGCTGTTACAACTCTTTGTTCATCGGATACTCTAAGCGAATGTGAATTCGCGATTCGTGTAATCACCGGAGCTTGGTTGAAATCGCATGGCAATCCTCTCATTGAAAAGGCCCTGAGACAATACAGAGTAGTTGAGGCTATCATGGAGGTACTATTTGCATCAAGCAAAGATGAGATTCTAGAATTTTCTATTTCAGTTCTTGCAGATTTCGCAGCAAGGAACAATGCAATCACAACAATTATGCTGAACTCCGATCCACAGCTAGAAATCTTCATGAGACTTCTTAGAAGTACTAGTCTTTTTCTAAAAGCCGCAGTTCTGCTATATCTGTCAAAGCCTCAGGCTAAACAGATGTTATCACCGGAATGGGTGCCATTAGTCCTTAGAGTGTTGGAATTCGGCGAAAAAGCGATAACCCTCTTCGCAGTACAATGCAATCCTCAGGTGGCAGCAATGTATTTACTGGAAAAGCTTCTTACTGGTTTCCACCAAGATAAGAATCTAGAGAATGCTCGAGCAGTCGTTTCACTTGGTGGATTGACCCTGCTTATGAGAAGAATAGAGGATGGAGAGTTCAATGAGAGAAACAAGGCTGCTTCAATGATTCACCATTGCATTTGCGCCGAAGGAAGTTGCCGGAGTTTCTTAGCCGAAAATATAAACAAGACTTCTTTGCTAGAACTCATTGTTCTTGGCAATAGTAAAAATTCAAGTGGTTTTGCATTTTCTGTTCTAGCTGAGTTACTCTACCTTGATAGGCATGTGTTTCTTTGCTTTGATTCTGTTCCATTAGAAAGTGCTTGTATTTATTTGTTTATTTATTTTTTTTCTTTCTTGAAATCATAGCAGAACCTGCAAGATTTTAAGTTTCTTAAGGGGAATTAAAGATGGCTGGGATGGCTTGAGCACAATGCACATTTTGTTCATTTTCCTTAAGAAGGCTCCAATAGAAGAACAACCTTTAGTTGCAATCATTCTATTGCTTCTTGATCTCTTGGTAATTCTTTGAACTTCATTGTATCTTGCTTCTCATTGAATTGGTGACCATGGAAGAGTTCATAAATGATAGCAGTTTTGTTGCAGGAAGATCCTTTCAAAGAGAGCTTCTATAGAGCAGAAGCAATGGAGGCAGTTATGGCAACCTTGAATTGTGAAACATGCAATGATACAATACAAGAGCAATCAGCAAAAGCTCTACTCTTGTTAGCATGTCACTTTTCTCATGATGGAGAATCCCTGATTGAAAAATCACTTCTACAAGAAGCAGGTTTCCAACAACATTGTTTAGGAGATTCCCATAATGGCAAAGAAATTGTTGTCTATGATTTAGATCACAAGGTAAGCTTTAAATTTTCGATTCCGATGTGATCATCTGATTGTGAATGGAATTTAACTTGTATGCATGGTTAATGTAAAAATGTTTTATCATGGTTGTATGAATCAGATTGAATCAGTCGATTCGACTGAACTAACTTAAACCGGTCATCAAATCGATCCGAAATAAAAATCAGTTGTAAAAAGATAAAAAATTAGAAAAAAAACTGATAAATCAGTCAAACCAACTCAGGTTTTTAGCAATTAACAAGTTTAATATAATTTAACACAAAAAAAAATTATTTTTAAAAAAATTTATATTATATATAAATACATTATTTTATTATATTTAGTTTAATTTCGATTAAATTTTTTAAATTTTTAACTCGTTAATTTTATCGATTTAATAATCGATTTGATTTTTAGTACATTGTGTTTTACACAAATATTCTATTATTTAACTGTTGTTAGCAAATTATTCTAATTTAAAACTATATGTTGGTTTCATGTTGTGTGGATTAGGATGAAGAGATAGAAGAAGGTGAAAGTTGGAGAAAGAGAGTAGCCATTGGTTTGTTCAAAAGTGGGAATAAGAATTTGATATTAGCACTTGCAAATTGTGTAGCCAATGGAATCCCATGTTTGGCAAGAGCAAGCCTTGTAACAATTTCATGGATGAGTAGGTACCTCCACTTTGTTGAAGATAGAAAGTTGCAAGAAATGGCTTTCTCAATCTTCACTCCAAAGTTGATAATATCATTGAGTTTTGATAAGGATGCTGAGGAAAGAGTGCTGGCCTCATACTCACTACTATGCCTTGTGAAAAATTCAGGTATATATGAAATTTGTTACTTTGTTAATGATATAAGGTTCTAAAGTTTTAATAGTAAATATCTTTTTAAATACTTTATAAAGTAGAAATAGATTAAATGAATGACTAATGCCAGGAAACAATAACACAATTATTTTATCTAACTTATATTCATAAATTTGTATAATATAATATTTATAATTATATATTTATTATATTTAAAAGGATAAAATATATTTTTTGTCTTTGAAGTTTATAAAAAATTTTAAAAATATTCTTAAATTTTATTTTATTTTAATTTTGTCTTAAAAATTTTTTATTTACATCAAATATACTCTTGACAACTAAATTTTCAAAAGTTTTAGGATCAATCCAATAATAATACATGACAATTATCTTTGATTTACTTGTATTGATGATTATTTTTGTAAAATTATTGCTGAATAGGTCCTAAATTTTTGTAAAATTTGTAAAATTATTTACTTTTTAATTATTTGATACAAATTAAAAATTTTTTGGACAAAAAATAAAGTAAAACTTATGAATATTTTTTAAATTTTTAGCAAACTTTTAAAATAAAAAATATACTTTATCTTATCTAAAATTATTTATTTATTTCAGTAATAATTAAAAAGTAAAAAATAAAAAAATTAATGCATTAAAAAAACAGAAAAATTAAGTTATGACCCTATGGTTTTTAAGTTACAGCTCCCAGGCATTATAAAAATGGATATCTTAATGTATTAAAACTTTAATTAAAATGCAATCAATTCTCGCTTTATTTAATAATTAAGAAATTTTTTTTTTCGGTCCAATTCATCATGTTTTACTTTTGTCTTATCGTTTGGCAAATTTGTAGCAGGATGTGGCAAAGTACTACCATCATTGCTGGCTAATGCTAATAAGGCCTCATTAGGGTATCTCCAAAACCTCTCCCTTGTGACGTGTACCGCCAATGAACTTATCTCAATAATCTCCAAATCCAATGAAAATGTCCATATTGTTCATGAATAATTGTTCATGAAGAAATTAAAGTTCTATATAATGTTCCATTTTATGATAGTGGTAAAATAGAGTATTGATGTTCACACAATTTCTCTCACCAATCAAAAGTGAAAGTGGACAAAATAGAAGATGAAAAAAAGTGGGTATTTAAAGTTTAAAGTTGTTCGTGCGGATAGTAAATAACTTCCCACTTTATAAGGTTCTTAGGGACCTGATTTAATCATTTAATACTCCTTGAAATTTTGGTATTAAAATTCTTTTTAAAGAGTTAGAAAAGAGTTAACGTTTATATGTATTTTATGTTTTTTATTTACAATTTATTTAGACTAAAATTATTATTTTAGTTTGGATCAATTTGAATTTATTATATTTTTAGATTAAAGTTATTTAATTTTAGCCGTTTAGCTGCGCTCTATCTTCTGGCGTTTTATTAAACCGCTGCAAAATGTTTTACAACGGTTCAAACTCGCTGCTAAACGGCTTCAGCAATCGCCACTAAGTGTTGGATTTATTGTAGTGAATATTCTTGACAATTACAAAAAAAATTTTGACAAAAAAAAGACTATTATAACATTATAATCAAAACAAAAGTACTGTCCAAAAAAAATTTAAAAAATAAAAAAATCAGAAATACATTTTTAGTATTAATTTTAAAAGACTAAAATATCTTTTAAAATTAAAGTTATTTAATTTAAATTAAAAATTTAATTTAAAAAATCACACCTATAAAATAAATCCAACTCACAATTATACCAATCTCTTAAATTGAATTGAGTTATGTGCAAGTCTTATTTACAATTTTAGGAGTCAAAGAATGATTTTTAATAAATTTTTAGAAATTGTTTATTGTTCCATTTTAAATTTATAAGTTTGTAAAACGATAGATTTTCTAGAATTTAAAATAAAACATAAAAGTTTGATTTCTATTTTTATTCATTTTTTATTTTTTGATATTTTATTTGATTTCAAATAGGTATTTCTTTCTTGATATTTATTTTTTAAAATTAATAAAAAAATAAATAAACGATTAATTTTAAAATAAAAAATATCAATAATCTAAATCAATAGTATTCGATTTAGGACTGGTACAATATGTACATGATAAATCGAATAAAGTTACACTAATATTCTAAACTAAATGGGATTACATGCAAGTCTCGTTTACAAAGTGATTTACTTTGTAAACCGAATCTAATTATTTACATGTAAATCGAATCAACTTGAATTAAGTTTATTTAAATGAATTAGAAAACAAAATTTTATATTTTATATTATAAAAACTTTAATATCCTATTTAGGATTAATTTTAAAATGACCAAAATATTCCTTTAGAATTGATCGTGTTTAATAGAGTTAGAATGTTAAAATTTAAATTTGTAAATTGGTATATTCTATAAATTATCTATATCCGTAAATAAAATATTTAAATTATTTATTTAAAAAAATCTCTTTTTGTTGTAGCTATCGTTGGTATTAGGACATTACCATACTAATTATAAATATCAACTCTCAATTAATATTTACATATTTACCTCATTATTTATTTTATTTTTCTTTCTTACTCTATTTTTTTTTATGTTTTGTAAATCGGTTTTCTATTTTTTACTTTTGTTTTAATCATGAAGTTGGATTATATACCAATTGAAAAAGAAAACTCACAATTAATTATAAAAATTCGACAATATATACAACCCACTACAAGTAATTAAGTTGCAATATTTAAATAATGTAACGTCAAAATATTTAAAGTATTTAAGGTTGTGTTTGTTTAGTATCTTTTAAATACATAGATATAGATACAAATACACAAAGAGACGTATACATAAAAAATACATAAATTTTTTATTATGTTTGATATTAATGGACAAGATACCTCAGTATAAACTAAATGTCAATTTTATTCCTAAATTTAAAAACCAAATTTATTACAAAAATTTTTTTCCATGTTGTAACAATCTCCTCTTGTTCTTCAAATCTGAAAAACAAATTGGTGCGCGAAATTGAACTCGCACAACTTCACCGGCAAGTGCACTGAGTCGTCCAAGTAATACCTCAGGTGAGTAAGGGTCGATCCCACGAAAATTGTTGGATTGAGCAAGCAATGGTTATCCTGCAGATCTTAGTTAGGCGAACAAAAAGATAATTGTTGTTGTTGTAGGCGTATAAAACAAAACAATAAAGATAGCAATAAAGAACTGATATAGAACAGTAAGGAGAAATCAGTTAAGGCTTTGGAGATGCTTTATCCTTCCAGATTAATACTTCTTACAAACTACTTTAACAATGAGTGATTCATTCTATGGCAAAGCTGTAATTAATTAACGCCATGGATCGTGTTCAATTAATCTCCTCTAATCCATATCAAACGCCATGGATCGTGGTCATTCAATATGAACGAGGGTGAAGTGCATGCAATTCATCCTCACTTGATCCTACTCAAAACACCATAGACAATGTCAGATCTTCCGGATCGGAAAATGAAGCTCAAGGTTCTAGTCTTAGCGCCACAGAAACCTCATCACCTAGTACTAACGAGATTATATGTCACTTATCCCAATTAGCCCAGATGAATTATTGGTCTAGGTGATGCATTCTCAAGCTTATAGCTCAATGCTATCCGGGTTAGAACTCGCAAGAACTCATGTAGAATAAGGGGTCATATTCTCATTCCACCCCAGATTCATTAGATGAAGAACGAATAATGCATCATAGAATAGAATCAAACATATATTAAAATAGAGAAGTAATCATATTAATCTATAGGAATCAGCAGAGCTCCTAACCTTAACCTAGGAGGTTTAGTTGCTCATAATTTACAGAGAAAATTTAGATGTAAAGTGTGGTACAAGTTCCTTCAAAAACCTAAGTGATCTCCTCGATATATAGGAGATGCTAACCCTAAAAGATGTTAATTTAAATTTAAAAAGTACAAAGATAAACTAAACTAAGCTAAAGAGTGCAAAAATTCACTTTGGGCCCACTTTGGTCTTGTGCTTCGTCCAGGCCTGGCATTCAACTTGGAGAATGAACTCGTGCTCTCTTGGTCCCTTGGTGGCATTGAACGCCAACTTTGGGCGTTCAACGCTAGGCTTGCTCCCTCTGGGGCGTTGAACTCCAGATGTGGATGTTCAATGCCATTTATGGGCAGTTATCTGGAAGAGAAGTATAGATTATTATATATTTCTGGAAAGCTCTAAAAGTTAGCTTTCCAACGCCGTTGAGAACACATCAATTGAACATTTGTAGCTCAAGAAACGCTTTTTTGAATGCACGGAGGTCAGGATCTGACAACATCTGCTATTCTTTCTTCAGCTCTGAACAAGACTTTGCCAATCTTGCTATTTTTGCCGAAAAATTACCTAAAATCATAGGAAAAACACATAAACTCAAAGTAGCAACCAAAAAGTGAAATTTACACTAAAACATACTAAAACTTACTAAAATTGATAAAATCTAATTAAAAACAATATGAAAAAGTAATGAAAAAGCGTATAAGAAATCCACTTATCACAACACCAAACTTAAACTGTTGCTTGTCCTCAAGCAACCAAAAACAAGTTAGGACTAAGGAGGAGTAAAATACATAAGGTTTCAGAGTTGTCAGTGGAGCTCAGTTCCAATTACTGAATGGGCTATTAACACTTTATTTCTGAATAGCTTTGGCATCTTACTTTCCATTGAAGCTCAGAATTATTGACATCCCTTGGAACTAGAATCCGAATGATATTATTGGTTCTCTTCTTTTAGTTTTTCTTGATTCTTGAACACAGCTTCTTTTTGGTGCTTTGCACCTTTGAGCCTAGCCGTAACTCTAAGCGTTTTGTTTTCGAGTATTACCACCGGATACATAAATGTTACAGACAATTAACTAGGGGAACCCTTTGGATTCGAATTTAGCTTTGCTTAAATTCCCAGACAGTGGTGCCCAGAGTTCTTAAGCGTACTCTTTAGCTTTTCGGATCACGACTTTAACTACTCAGTATCAAGCTTTTTACTTAACACCTTCACACCACAAGCATTTAGTCAGTGATAGCAACTCATTTGAGCTTTTTAGGCCAATTTTGACCCTCTTAATTATTGATGTTTAAAGCCTTGGGATCCTTGCTCCTTTTTTTTTTGAGCTTTCTTTTTCTTTTCTTTTTATTTTTTTTTTCTTTTTGCTATTTTTTCTTGCTTCAAGAATCAATATTTTTTATTTTTCAGATAACCAATAATACTTCTCTAAATTCGCTGTTCTTCAAGAGCCAACATACTTAACTTCAATATCAATTATACACTGTTAATACATACATTCAGAAGTAAAGATAGGGCCACCACATCTTAAGTAATTCGAATAACTCATGATATATCTTGAAGCCTTGTGCATTCTACTACTTCCTTTTCAATAAATTTTTCTTTTAAGCATTGATGAGGGATACATAGGATATCTTATAACAAAATAAAGAAAAGAGAATACTACTAAAAAGGAACGAAATACTAAATATGATCATGTACTAGAATAGGAAACAGATGGTAAAATAAAGTATAATGAAAACAGAGATAACATAAGTAAAAAGGGAGAATGAAACGTGACCACCTCAGTGTCGGCGGCTACTGCTCCCTCCGATGAATCCTCTGGAGCGCTTGAGTTCCTCAATATCTTGCCCCTGTCTCTACTGCTCCTCCCTCATAATCCACTTCCTCCCTTATATGATGGAGGATGACAGAGTGATCTTGATGCTTTATCCTCAGCTGATCCATGGATGAAGTTAGCTCACCTAGAGATATAGTCAGTTGGTCCTAATAGTCTTGGAGAGGGAAGTACATCCCCTGAGGCATCTATGGGATTTTAGGTGGAGGTGGCTGGACAGGCTCGTGTTGTGGTCCATGCGCAGGCTCCCTGACACTTTCCATCCTCCTCTTTGTGATGGGTTTATCCTTTTCAATGGGGGTGTTTCCTGATATGCCAACTCCTCCTGCATGGCATAGGAGATAGATGAGGTGCAGGAATGCTGGCCTTGCTTGAGTGGAGGCTTTCTCAGCTATCTTGTAGATTTTTTGAGAAATTACCTCGTGTGCTTCCACCTCATTTTTGAGCATGATGCAATGGATCATTATTGCTCGGTCTATGGTAACCTCTGATCGGTTACTTGTGGGGATGATGGAGCGTTGATTAAGCTCCAACCATCCTCTAGCTACAGGCTTGAGGCCAAGCCTACCTAGTTAGTAGGGCTTGCCGTGTGCATCCCTCCTCTATTGAGCTCCTTCCACACAAATGTCCGCGAGTACTTGCTCCAATCTTTGGTCTGAGTTGACCTTTCGGGTGTAAGAGTGTGGTTCACTTTGCATCCGAGGCAACCGTAGCGTCATTCTCACACTTTCCAGGCTAAAGTCTATGATTTGCCCCCGGACCATGGTGTTCCAATTTTTGGGCACTGAGTTCACACTAGTGTCATAGTTTTTGGTGACCCATGCATTAGCATAGAATTCTTGCACCATTAATGTTCCCACTGCTGAAATTGGATTGGCGAAAACTTTCCAATCCCTCCTCCAAACTTCTTGTTGGATCATCGGGTATTCATTTTCTTTGAGCCTGAAAGGGACTTCGGAAATCACTCTTTTATGCTTCACTACTCCATGAAAGTGATCTTGATGAACCTTGGTGAGGAATCTCCATATTTTCTAAGGTTCGGAGGTGGAAGCGGGGGATTTTCCCTTTCTTTTCTTTGAGGATTCGCCAGCTTTTGGTGCCATAGAGAAAGATTAGAAAGCAAGAAGCGAAGCTTTCCAACACCAAACTTAAGAACTTTTCTCGTCCTCAAGCAAATAAAAACAAAAGAAAAGGAAAATAAAAGAAGTAAGAAAAAAAGATAGAGGGGGAAGAGTAAGAAGGCTTTGGCCAAGTGGGGTGGAAAGAGGAAGAAGGGGAGTGGATAAAGAGTAATATGGAGGAAGAGAAGAGTATTGTGAAAGTGTGAGTAGGAAGGAAGGAATGAGGGGGGTACTTATAGGAATGGGAAGGGGGTGAGTTCGGTCATATAGGAGGGAAGAATTGGGGGGGGAGTTTGAATTTGAAGTGGGTGGGGTTGGTGGGAAAATGTGTTAATGAGATTTATGAATGGTTTTGGGAAGAGTATGTATTGGGAAGAGGGAAAGTAGGGTGTGGGTTTTAAGGATGAAAAAGTAGGAGAAAAAAGGAAAAGGTAGGGTAGGTGGAGATTCTGTGGGACCCACTGCCTCTAGAAGCTTTAAAATCGAAGTTCCCCTGCCCTCACCTTGGCGTTCAACGCCAGTTCTGGCCATTGAACACCAAGTAGGGGTACTTTTTTTTTCCAGCTTGGTGGGGCATTCAATGCTAGGTTTGGGAATTGAACGCCTAAAGGGGACCACTGAATTGGTCCAGGACTGGTCCTGTAGGGCATTGAACGCCCTTGCTTACTCCATAACTGGCGTTCAACACCAACTTTTGCTCCTAAATGGGCGTTGAACGCCCAAGCTTCTCCCTTTCTGGCGTTGGGCGACAATTCTGGCGTTCAATGCCAATAAGGGGCTCTCTCCTAGGTGTTTTGTTTTCATTCTTAAGCATTTCTGCTCCTGTTCTAAGCACTACACATGATCACAAATATTAAAAGGCAAGGAAAAACTATGGAAATAAATTGTAAATAGTATAAACTTAAACTAAATCAAACAAAAGAAAGAAACTATGATACATATGGTTGGGTTGCCTCCCAACAAGTGCTTCTTTACCGTCATTAGCTTGACGGACAGCTCCTTTACGGAGGTTGATAGGGGCTCAGATCTTCACCCCTCATGGTGAAATTTCTTCCTGTGCCCTTATGAATCAGCTCAACATGTTCCAATGACAAAATCCAGTTCACTGTGTGTGGAATGACTGGATTTCTAGTGAAGATAACTCTCATGCCAGGTGAGAAGTCTTCAGTTGGAATCTTCTTGTTCCTCCAACCCTTGGGTACTTTCTTCTTCCTGCCTCCTTCTTTAGTAGATGGTGATGTATGCCCAACACCAAACTTAGGTTTGATGTCAGGGGGTTCTGTAATGCTCTCTACTGAGAGAAGGTCGGAACACCAAGTGTTGCACAGTAGTACCTCTTTTATCTGAGGGAGAGTGAGGATTTGGGATCTTAAAAAAAATATGATCCTCCCACAATCTCAGGACTAGATCTCCCTTTTTCACATCGATTAAGGCATTTGCAGTAGCTAGAAAAGGCCTTCCAAGGATGATGGAGTCGTCTCTGTCCTCCCCAGTGTCTAGTATCACAAAGTTCGCTGGGAGGTAAAGGTCTTCCACCTTTACAAGAACATTTTTCACCATGCCATCTGCCCGTTTCAGGGACATATCTGCCATCTCTAATGAGATTTTAGTAGGTAGTGCTTCCTGGATCCCTAGCTTCTTCATCACAGAGAGAGGCATGATGTTGATGCTTGAGCTAAGGTCGCACAGTGCCTTCTCAAAAGTGATGGTCCCTATAGTGCAGGGAATAAGGAAGCTTCCAGGATCTGGCATCTTTGGAGGCAGCTTAATCAAGGCGCTGCATTCCTTGACCAGTATCACCATCTCATCTTCCTTCATAGCCGTCTTCTTAGAGATATTATTGTTTAGACAGACCATATAAGGGGGTTTCTTTTTCAATGCTTCTGTAAAAGAGATATTGGCTTGCAGCTTCCTGAGGATTTCCAGGAACTAAGCAAGTTGCTCTTCCTTAGATTCCTCTTACACGTCTGGAGATGGTTGGTCTTCAGGCTCTTCCATTCTCATGGGGACGTGCATGGTGACACTCCCAGTCTCCTCCTGAGCCTTGATCTCCTTTAATTTCTCAGGAGTAGGTTCCTCCTTAGGTTCGGCCTCAACTCCCATAGTGAGGGCCTTGCACTCTTACTTTGGATTCACCTCAATGTTGCTTGGAAGAATGTTGGAGGGGATCTCTGGGATTCTCTTGCTCAACTGACCTACCTGTATCTCCAGATTCTGAATGGAAGACCTAGTTTCTACCATGAAACTATGAGTGGTCTTGGAGAGGTTAGAGACTATTGTAGCCAAGTCAGAGAGGCTTTGTGTGGGAGTCTCCATCTACTGTTGAGAGGGCTGAAATTGTCTGTTGTTGAACCAGTTCTGGTTCATTCCATCCTGATTATTATTGAAGCCTTGTTGAGGCTTCTGCTAATCTCTCCACCCAAATTTAGGGTGGTTCCTCCATCCTTGATTGAAAGTATTCGAATAGAGATTGTTATTGGAGTTTTTGGAGGTGTTTCCCATATAGTTCACCTCCTCCATTGTGGTCCAGGCGTTGTCACCCATGTCCACTTCATACACTGTCTCTGGAGAGTACGCAGCTAAGCTCTGTGCCCCACTCAAGTGCTGAGAGATCATATTGATCTGCTGGGACATGAGCTTGTTCTGAGCCAAAATGGGGTCTAAAATGTCCACTTTCATGACTCCTCTCTTCTGAGCTGCCCTATTATTCACAGGGTTCCTCTCAGAAGTGTACATGTATTGTTTGTTAGCAACCATATCAATGAGCTCCTGCGCCTCTTCAGGCGTCTTCTTCATGTGAAGTGAGCCACCAGCAGAGTGTTCCAGTGATATCTTAGACATCTCAGAGAGACCATCATAGAAGATCTCTAACATGGTCTAATCTGAGATCATGTCAGGAGGGCATTTTCTGATCAGTTGCTTGTACCTCTCCCAAGCTTCATAGAGGGATTCTCCCTCTTTCTGTCTGAAGGTCTGAACTTCCACCCTAAGCTTGCTCAGCTTCTGAGATGGAAAGAACTTGGTCAAGAATACATTGACTACCTTCTCTCAGGTGTCTAGGCTTTCTTTAGGCTGAGAATCTAGCCATAGCCTTGCTCTGTCCCTGATAGCAAAGGGGAAGAGCATGAGCTTGTAGATCTCTGGATCCACTCCATTAGTCTTGACAGTGTCACATATTTATAGGAAATTAGAGATGAATTTATTGGTGTCCTCCTGTGGAAGTCCGTGAAACTGGCAATTCTGTTGTACTAGAGTGACCAGTTGAGACTTCAGCTCAAAGTTATTTACACCAATGGCAGGTATGGAGATGCTGCGCCCATAGAAGTTAGAATTAGGTGCAGTATAAGATCCAAGGACATTTCTTGTGTCTCCTTCAGCTTTTGGATGAGCTACCATTGTTGTATCTTCAGCTTCGTACTCAAGAGCTTCTGTGAGATTCCCTTTGGCTCTGCTAGCTTGAGCTTGCTGCAGCCGTCTTCTTAAGAATCTTTCAGGTTCAGGGTCAGGGTCAACAAGGGCTACTGTATCCCTATTCCTGCTCATAAACAAAAAGAAAGAGACCAAGAAGAGTAAAAGAATGGAGTCTCGATGTCAGAGTATAGAGAACTTCTTGTGAAAAACTCAGATAACGAAAAAAGAAAATAAGGGTGTCTTTTATTTGAAAAGAGTTTTTTGAAAATAAAGAGAGGGGAAATAGTTTGGAAATTTTCGAAAAGGGTGAGAGGGGAAGAATTTAAAAATTTTCGAAAAAGAAGAAAGAGAAAGAAAAATTAAAGAGACACCAAACTTTTAAAATTAAAAGAAGCTAAAACAGACAATTAACTAACAAGATTTGAAAATAAGATAGAAGTTTTAATTTTGAAAAGTTTTTAAAATTAAAAGAAGAAGTCAAAAGAAAATTTTGAAATTCAAAAATTAAAAAGATAAGGTCAAGAGAGAAAAACAAGATAAGATAAGATTTGAAATTTTAAAGATTTTAAAATTTAAATTTAAAAAAAAGAAAGACCAACAAACCACTAAACTTTTAAAATTTGAATTTTTAATTAAGATAAGAAAAGATTTTGAAATTCAAAAGTTAAAAAGTCAAAAGAGAGGGAAAAGATAAGATAAGGTTTTAAAAATTAAGACAAGAGATTTGATTTTGAAAATCTTTAAA
This sequence comes from Arachis hypogaea, assembly GCF_003086295.3. Lineage (NCBI taxonomy): Eukaryota > Viridiplantae > Streptophyta > Magnoliopsida > Fabales > Fabaceae > Arachis > Arachis hypogaea. Next base: position 32,448,967 of record NC_092049.1, read on the forward strand.
AAGAATAATTCAAATAAAGATTTTTAAATTCAAATTTTGAGAAAGAAAGACTAACCAATTACTAAACTTTTAAAATTTAAAATTTAAAAGAAAGATAAGATAACAAAATTTTAAAAATCAAAGAAAAAGTAAGATAAAGAGTAAAAGATTAATCAAGAGAATTAAATTAAATGAAAAGGTTACCAATGGAACACGAAACTTAAAATTTGAAATCGAATCTTAAAGATTTTCGAAAATATGTTTTTTTTTCTTTTTTTTGAATAATTAAAAAGAAAATACAAACACTAGACGGACACCAAAGTTAAAAATTTTGAAATCAAAGACACTAATTTTCGAAAAAATTGGGTAGAGAAACACCAAAAGACACTAAACTTAAAAAATTTAAAATCAAATAAGGGAAATAACACAAAAATTTCAAACAAGGAAAGAAAACCAAGAACAATTTTCGAAAACTCCAAGAAAAGAAAAATCAATAAAAACCAAAAGGACACCAAACTTAAAATTTGACAGAAAAATCAAACAAAAGAAAAAGATGACTAAAAACGAAAAAATTTTTGAAAATTTTTTTTAAAGAGTTTTCGAAAATTAACAAGAAAAGAAATTAAAAGAAAAACTAGTGAAGAGTACCTGATTTAAGGAGCAAGACAACCGATAGTTTGTCAATCTTGAACAAACTATATATAGAGAAGTAATCATATTAATCCATAGGAATCAGCAGAACTCCTAACCTTAACCTAAGAGGTTTAGTTGCTCATAATTTACAGAGAAAACTTAGATGTAAAGTGTGGTACAAGTTCCTTCATAAACCTAAGTGATCTCCTCTATGTATAGGAGATACTAACCCTAAAAGATGTTAATTTAAATTTAAAAAGTACAAAGATAAACTAAACTAAGCTAAAGAGTGCGAAAATCTACTTTGAATGCCGCTTAGGGGGGGTGAACTCATGCTCCCTTGGTCCCTTGGTGGCATTGAACGCCAGGTTTGGGCGTTCAACGCTGGGCTTGCTCTCTGGGGCGTTGAACCCCAGATGTGGACATTCAATGACATTTATGGGCAGTGATCTGGAAGAGAAGTATAAACTATTATATATTGTTGGAAAGTTCTAGAAGTTAGCTTTCCAATGCCATTAAGAACGCGTCAATTGGACCTCTGTAACTCAAGAAATGCTTGTTGGAATGCTATTTTTGCCCAAAAATCACCTAAAATCATAGGAAAAACACAAAAACTCAAAGTAGCATCTAAAAAGTTAAATTTGCACTAAAACATACTAAAACTTACTAAAATTGATAAAATCTAACTAAAAACAATATGAAAATGCAATGAAAAAGCGTATAAGAAATCCACTTATCACAAATCTAGAAAAACATATCTGAAAAACTTTGAATCACATAGAGAAAGAAGTGAAGGGGGTAGGTTGATGATAGGACAAGAAAATAAATGGTAAGAATTGTAAAGCAAAGAAACAAATAATAAGAAGAGGCATTCATGGCAAGGATTGAGAATCTAGACTTTCTATCCTAGTCATCAATTATATCACAATAATTGACAAGAGCTAGTCCTATTTAGTCATCTTCAATATCGGAAGAAGGTACAATGTCATCTTCAACATAGGAAGAATGTCAAATAGGCCTAGTTAATCTCAATCCAAAAGTCCTAATCAACTTACTAATTGGGTTAGAAAAAGATTAGCGTCAATGGAAACAATATTAACTAATCACTCTAGATCACCAATCTAAATTGGGTATCAATGACTTAAGATTGCCTAATTTTTCTTTCCAAGCCAAGAATGCTCAAAAAGCTACTCTAACATCCAACTAAGCATTTTGTCAAACACTTGAGAGGAATAAAAGGAAAGCATGGTAAAATTGCAAGAATAACAAATCTACAACTACTAATTGCAAGGAAATAATAATAACAACTCAATTAAACAATAAAGGAACATAAAACATAAATTGCGTTAAAAGAAAATCCAAATCCAACAAGAGTTTATCAACATAAAAGAGTAGCTCAAAAGATAAATTAACAAGGTAAACTAAGAGAACAAGGATGTATAAACAAGAAATTGTAAAGAAAACAAGATGAAAATAAGAAATTAAACCTAGATCTAAGAGAAATTACCCTAATTCTACCCTAATTCTAGAGAGAAGATGGAGTTTTTCTCTCTAGAAAACTACCTTAAGCATAATCCTAGCTAATCAATTGCTCCCCCTTGACCCTTCTTGAGTTCTACATGAAATAACCTCAGAAATGAGTTGGATTTGGGCCTGGAAAGCTCAGAAATCGCCCCAGCGTATTCACTTTAATGAGGTCACGTGACCAACGTCACGCGTGCACGTGGATGACGCGTGCGCGTCACTCGCAAATTTCTTTCTCACGCGTAAGCGTGGGTGACGTGTGCGCGTGGCCTTGAGTTCAGCAAATCCTCATTTCATCATGAATTCTCCACTTTGCATGCTTTTTCCTTCACTTCTTCCATCCAATCCTTGTCCTATAAACCTGAAATCACTCAACAAACATATCAAGGCATCAAATGGAATTAAAGTAAATTAAATCTAGAAATTTTAAGGCCTAAAAAAGCATGTTTTTACTCTTAAGCACAAATTTAGGGAGAATTACAAATCCATACTATTTCATTGAATAAATGTGGGATAAGTTGATAAAATCTCCCAAATTAAACACAAGATAAACCACAAAATTGAGATTTATCAAAGCTCCCGACACTTAAACTAAGCATGTCCTCATGCTAAACTCAAGAAAGAGACAAAGGGTATCAACATTTATTCAATGAAGACTATCTAAATGTAATCTACCTATATGCAATCTATCTAAATGAATGCAACTACTTGGTCAAAATAAATCAATTTCCAAGAATGCATATATGTACATGAGGGCTAAAGGTATTAACAACCAAGTCAAACCTACAATTGAATTGAGTTATTAAAAAGATTTTACAAACTTGCAAGAAAAGAGATGATCATAGGTGAAAACATGTAATTGAGCAATCGAACCCTCACTGGATGTGTATCCGCTCTAGTCACTCAAGTGTATAGAGTTGATTCACTCAATTCTCCTCTAATCATCCTTTCTAAGATTTATTTTTCATCTAACAATCAATAATTATTCAATGCATGCATTCAAATATCATGAGGACTTATCCATAGGTTGTAATAGGGCTAGGGTCAAGGTAGGATTGTATTTAGTTAGGTGGACTAGAATTTGAATCTTTGATTAACTTAAACTTCCCACCTAACCTATGACAATCTATACTATTTAGAGCAAACCTAACTACCCATCCTTCACTTTTCTACATACTCATGCATTCTCTTTTCACTTCACATTCCATATGCATTGATTATTATTACTCTATTTTGGGGCATTTTGTCTCCTTTTTATTGCTTCTTTTTATTTTTCTTTTCCATTTTTTCTTTTTATATATTATTATTTTTTCTTTTTATCATTTTCATCATTTTTTTTTCTTTTCAAACTAGAATATATACAAGAACATCAATGCATATAGTTTAAACATTTAAATGCATGAGTATTTACCCAATTCCCAAGATCTCAACAAAAATATAAAAATACACTCTTATCTCAACCAATGTCCCCAAATTTTTTCACACTTGAATGATAAACACTCTCACTAGCCTAAGCTAATCACAGATCTAAACAAGGGACATTTATTATTTTTCGCTTTAAGACTTGTAATGTGCTAAAATTAAGAACAAATGGGTTTAGCATAGGTTCAAAATTGGCTAACAATGGTAGATAAAAGGTAAGGCTATTTGGGTAAGTGAGTTCAATGAAATGAAGGCCTTAATCATATAAATGCATTCATACACAAAATAATGGACATATAGAATCAAGTAAATCAAAGATTACAATCATAGAAAGAGAATAATACACAAAAGAATGAAATAGTGGTTAATATGATGTAACCACGCAATTTAGGCTCAAAACTCACATGCTTATGTGTTCTTAGCTTAAAAATCATGTTCCACAATATATAATTCAAGCAAGTTCTAAAAATATTTTTTTTCAAATCAATTGGGGTGCCCTATAGATAAATTTCTTGAAAAATTTTTATTATTTTGACTAAGTTTATTTATATATATATATATGCAAAATAAGAAAGTGCATCTAAATATCCTAAAAGACCTAAAAATGAAATGCGAAAGTGTTGGAATTAGAAATTTGTCACCCAAAAATGGACAATCGGTCGGACGACTTCCCCACACTTAAAAGTTTGCACCGTCTTCGTTGCATTCAAAGATGAGCAAGGGGGTACGGCGACTCTCCGGATTGCCACCTTCAGCTGGTGGATCAACTTGCTGCTGCATGTTCTTTCTTCCACTTCCATTCTTGCTTATGATGGCTCACCCTGAAAATAGAAAACAGGATAAGAAGACAAGTAAATGCAAAAGCAAGGAAGCATATACTGTTGGAATGAGGTGATGACCAATAGAATGAAGTGAAGTAATAAGCGTGTGACATTGATACAAACAAGAGTCACAACTACACAAAAGGGGTATGTATTTTACTCATTCTAATATGCTTGAAATAAAAACTTGTAAGTTAAGATAAACAAACAAGTGATAAAGAAGTATGAAAGCACTCAAGCAAATAATCAAGCAATTGTGAATTGGATAATGAATGGACATTGGTTGATGTGCAAGAGAACTTAATGGATCAAATGATATATGAAACTTACACATCAATCAATGAAACACTTTGAAGTTTGTTTGCAATACCTAAGTGACATAGAAGTGAAAGACATGGGTGCTATGTAACTTAGGAAAAGAGAGATAGAAGTCAAAATTCATCACATAGCAAGCATGGTCCACAAAGCTTGAAAAGCTCAAAAATACGTCACTGGGTAAGCTTTCGATCTAATTTCACAATTCCACAATCTCAATGCATGAAATAGTGACATGAATAAAGATCAATCATAAACAAGCATCACCTAACAAAAAATGCATTGACTATGTACAATTGCCTAATAATGGATAATGAAATCAAATCACATGCTGGCCAAAACATGCAATTCAAAAGTTTTAGAGCGCTTGAAGGCAATGTCATACACTTGGTACTCAAAAATATTAAGCATGAAGAACTCGAAACCAAGCAACAAATTATAACCTCAATAAAGAAATCCAACAATGAACAATTTCATCATCAAGAAACAGCAATACAAATTAACAATCCAACACTTATCACTTAAAATAGAAAATTAAACAAAAATGAAACTAACTAAATAGCTAACTAACTAAACTAACTAATAGTTGATGGTGAATAATGGTGGCGGATGATGGGTGAGACAAGGAAAGAAAAGAAGAGAAGAGAAGAAAAGAAATTGAAAGAAGAGAAGAAAAGAAGGGTGGTGAAACAGGGGTGGTGGTCACGCATACGCGTCATGTCACGCGTACGCGTGAGTGGCAGAAGTGGAATGCGACGCCTACGCGTAGGTGTGAGAGGAGAAAAAAAGAGAAGTGACGTGTGCGCGTTAATCAGGCACGCGCAGGACTTGGAGAAATTGAGTACGACGCGTACACGTGGGTCACGCATGCGCGTGGAATGAAATTGTGCTAGACGCACAATTCCCGCACCCTACACGCCCAACTCTCAGGTTTTTGTATTGAAGTTGCAGCACTTTGGAGGTGACGCGTACGCGTGGGTCACACGTACGTGTGGGTGGCTGGAAAACTTGGTGTTACGCGTATGCGTGGGTGACACGTACGCGTGGCTGGGTGCTCTGTTTTCAAAATTTTGCAATTTCTTGCACCAAACCAAACATTCCAAACACCCAAACGGCTACCAAAACACCATCAAACCTTATTTAACATACTAGACTCCCAAATAAACTCAACAAACTAAACTAATTTTACCAATATTTAAAAAAGAGAAAAGTGAAAAGAGTTTACCATGGTGGGGTGTCTCCTACCTAGCACTTTTATTTATTGTCCTTCAGTTGGACTTATGGGGAGATTTCATCAAGGTGGCTTGTGCTTGAATTCATCTTGGAACTTTGACCAATGCTTGAATCTCTAATAAGCTCCATCATTCAAAATTAATAGCTCCAAGCTTTGATGGAGTTCTTCACAAACCATGAGCTCCCAAAATTGATCCTCTTTTTGTAATTCAGGATCCCATACTTTGTTTTCAAACCCGTCTTCAAGTTGATCATCATTATTCCATCCAGGTGGTAGGCACAGAGAATTCTCATATAGACATACAAACATCCTCCTAGATCCATGCAACTTGGTTCTACACTAACCATTTCTCCCAAACTTGGAGTTTTCAACCATAATGAACCGAGAATTATGATGCCAACTACTACTCATCTCTCTTCTACTCTTTAACCCACAAAGCATCCTAAGTTGACTATCCGTTTCTAGCAAACCGTATTCAAGTAGAATGAAAAAGCTAAGAGATGAGAGATTTATCTACTTGAATGATGTAATAGATGATGGCGACCTAGGGAGAGATGCTTCCAACGGTCTTGATTTGGCAATTTCTACTCCCGTCTACCCTCTTTAAAGGGCTTCCACCACTTGACAAGATTCTTCAAGCTCTACCTCTTGCCAAGCTTCCTCAAGTTCACATGCTTCTTCACCAAAATCCTCTAGCTCTTTCCCATCACTCAAGTCATAAAAAGGAGGTTGAGTGAAATCTACCTTAACATCGATTCCAAGTCTAATGGGGAAGGATTCATCAATGTTGAGTAGAATGGTTGAGAATGGTTGTATGAGGCTTGTGAATATGGTGGATAACAATGTTGAGTAGGGGGTTCATAAGCATATGGTGGTTGTGGTTGATAAGCACAAGGAGGTCCACCACACACATTAGATTGGTATGCATCATGGTATGGCTCTTGATCATAGTACATTGGTGGGGGTTGTTGCCATGAAGATTGATCAAATGCTTGAGGCTCCTCCCACCTTTGATTGTCCCATCCTTGATGCATATCCTCATTGTAGCTTCCATTTCCTACAACATAGTTAGAACCAAACTCATAGCCAAAGTGATAAGAATTCATAGTACGAAGAGAAGAATGAAAACAAATACTAACAAGAAATAAGAAAAATAAGATGCTACAACTAACAAAAACTAGCAAACAAACCAAAATCAAGCTATCTACAATATTCACATATGAACAATAACCAATAACAAGCACACGTTGTAACTCCCCGGTAATGACGCCAAAGATTTGATAGAGCAAAATCGTCGGTTAGGAATTTCACACAAAATAATTCCATTGACAGTATAGTTCCCAACCAACAAGTAACACTCAATCAAAGTTTAACTTGTTGTTTGTCACAAGTGTAACCCAATAAAAGTAACCGAGAGTATTAGTCCCGGGTTGTCTTCTCAAAGGAATTGCAGTGAGGTATGCGTGCTATTGGTTATGGTATCCAAGGGGTGGGTTGATGATAGGACAAGAAAATAAATGGTAAGAATTGTAAAGCAAAGAAACAAATAATAAAAAGAGGCATTCATGGCAAGTATTGAGAATCTAGGCTTTCAATTCTAGTCATTAATCATATCACAATAATTGACAAGAGCTAGTCCTATTTAGTCATCTTCAACATCGGAAGAAGGTACAATGTCATCTTCAACATAGGAAGAACGTCAAATAGGCCTAGTTAATCTCAATCCAAAAGTCCTAATTAACTTACTAATTAGATTAGCAAAAGATTAGCGTCAATGGAAACAATATTAACTAATCACTCTAGATCACCAATCTAAATTAGGTATCAATGACTCAAGATTGCCTAATTTCTCTTTCCAAGCCAAGAATGCTAAAAAAGCTACTCTAACATCCAACCAAGCATTTTGTCAAGTACTTGGAAGGCATAAAAGGAAAGCATGGTAAAATTGTAAGAATAATAAATCTACAACTACCAATTGCAAGAAAACAATAATAACAACTCAATTAAATAATAAAGGAACATAAAACATAAATTGCATTAAATGAAAATCTAAATCCAACAAGAGTTCATCAACATAAAAGATTAGCTCAAAAGATAAATTAACAAGGTAAACTAAGAGAACAAGGATGTAGAAATAATAAATTGTAAAGAAAACAAGATGAAAATAAGAAATTAAACCTAGATCTAAGAGAAATTACCCTAATTCTACCCTAATTCTAGAGAGAAAATAGAGCTTCTCTCTCTAGAAAACTACCTAAAGCATGATCCTAGCTAATCTAATTGATCCCCCCTTGAACCCTCTTGAGTTCTGCATGAAATAGCCTCAGAAATGAGTTGGATTTGGACCTAGAAAGCTCAAAAATCGCCCCCAGCGTATTCACTTTAATGAGGTCTCGTAACCAATGTCACGCGTGCGCGTTGCTTGACGATTCTTTGGTCACGCATGCGCGTGGGTGACGCGTGCGCGTCGCTGGTGTAACGACCCAACTTCCAATACGTCATGATCGTACCAAAATTAAGGCGTTACTAACCTGTTTTCCTTATTAACTATTTAATATTGAGCCTTTAGTTCGATATCGCGTTTCAATCTTTAATAATAGCAAAAAAATTAGAAAATGTTTTCAACTCATTAAAAATCATATATCACACATCACCAAGTAATAATAATCACATATTTACTAATAATAAATCTTATACAAGTAACTCAAAACAAAGCTCAGATACAACACCTATCCCTCTGTATAAAATAAAAACTTTAAGCAACAAGCAAGGGAACTCTATGAAAGTAACTTAACTCAAAAGTAAAGTCAATAATCGCCCGCAGCTTCAAACTGAGTCTTCGAACCTGTGTCACTGAAAGGGTGGAAGATATAGGGGTGAGAACAAACCACATGTTCTCAGTAGGGACGGGAATACCATCAAAGCAAAGAAATACTTGCAAATAGACTTAGTTTCATTTTAAAAGTAGTTTGTCCTTGAAATAACCCTTTAAAAAATGCTTTATGGAAAGTATTACTTTGAAATGCCGTAAGAAACTCCTTTAGTTTACAAAATAGTACGATGAATAGTTTAAAATTGAAAAGGACCACAAGCGTATCAAAATGGCTTCCTACCCAATAACCTACTCCATTCAAATCTGAAACCGAGTATAGTTACAACATACATTCTCAAACTTTTACCCAACACTCCATTCAACATATCTCTTTCCATTACCACAGTCTCTCAGCATATAACTCAGCAATTCAATAAACTCAATTTTCAGCAAGCATCTCATTATCAATATCAAGTACAACCCTCAGCGTCACCACTACCAGAATGAGGGATCTCTCAGTTGTACAAACACAAGCAATACAGGCAAGTAATACACAATAAGGTACAAGTAGAACAAGTAGCACATAATCAGGTAACATAGTATATATGTTATAGCAATCCAAAACAAATAGGCAAACCTAAACAATTCAAACATATGCAAATGATGTATGTCTATCCTATGGCTGATGATATCATCTGTCGGTTATCAAGCCAACCCGACGTGTCTGGTAGCTACCCCGGGCACAGTCTCTCTGTTGCGCCTTATTACCATTAGAGGGAATCCATGCCCTATCACCATTAGAGGGTATCTGTGCCCTATCACCATTAGAGGGTATCTGTGTCCTGTCACCATTAGAGGGTATCTGTACCCTGTCACCATTAGAGGGTATCTGTGCCCTATCACCATTAAAGGGTATCGGTGCCCTGTCACCGTTACAACCAGAGAGAAAACACAAGCATACTCACATTCAATATTTTCCATCATTATTCATTTACCACATTCATTCATTAATCATATATGCATCTCCGGCATACTCGCCACATGTTAAAGCTTCTCAATCAATCATCATTGTTATCAAATCTCAAACATTAACCTGGAGCAAGCGGAATGAACCACAACCCTTGCTACTACCCAGGTATCACAAATACACATTCATTCATAATGACTCTTCATTATTACCAATTCTCAAACAATGACCCGGAGCAAGCCGGGCGAACCACGACCCTTGCTACTATCCAGGTATCACAGAAATACATTCATTCAAAACTCCATAATTAAACTTATTTATCATAATTCTCCTTTCCCATATCATACCTGGAGCAAGTGGACAATTCCACTGCATCTACCCAGGCAGGTGTATCTCAATCAGAATCATATTCAATATCATTTCATAATTATAATCAATCTCATCATCGATCTCATTCTCAGTCTTGTATTCAATCTCATTCTCAATCTCGTATTCAATCTCAATATTATTAAACTCGCCTATCGTCACCCTTCATCATCTTACTTAATTACTATTCATCGTCACAATCACTTTCAGTCTCAAGCATAACCTTCAAACTCACACTCCTATTCCCAAACCCTTGAATTTATATTTAAATTACTGTTTTAAAGTCTTTGACTAGTTAACAAAATCTCTTTTCGGTATTATGAAGAATCGAATAAGTTAAAATCATAAATCAACCAAATCATAGAAATCCGATTTTCTTTGAAATCCCTCAGACCATCCGTTTTCAAATTCTTAACCAAATCAACTCAAATTCTTAGAAAAATTTCGGCAGCACCTCCCCTAAAAACTGGAGTTTGCCATCCATCGCGGGTTCCCTCTTTTCAATCCTCAACACAACCAAAACCAGCCTTTTAATTTAACAATTTCAAATCCATTATTCAAAACCATTTGTTATCAATTTCTATCCAAATTCCAAAATCAGTGCATTCAATCAATTCTTACTAGAAATTCAGGAGTCAACCAATTCAATAACAAACACAACATAACAATCTCAATAAAAAATTATTTATATCACAGGCATTTATTCATTTGCATTAATCTACTAAACTCATCAGGTATTCAAAACCCCAAAACATTTTCTTATTAAAACAAAGCCCTACCTCAAAGTCAAACCCCTTATAGGTTAACGCGTCAAGAGTCCTCTTTCTATTCTTAACTCGCAGTAGCAACCTCATTGATTCCCAGGCAATATCAACATTGATAATCAAGGTTCACAGCAACGACAATTCATCTGACGTAAAATTGGAATTAACGCGAAATGGATTTTAAACGAAATTACAACATAATTGTCAATAAAGTATTGCGGTAAAAAGGAACAGAACCAAATAGTCTCACTGTGAGAAACGAAGCAAGATGACACCACATTGGCTTTTATTTTAATTATACAATTTTCGAAACTCGACCCTGGGATATGAACATTGCAAAATTCTCAACAATTATAGCTGAATACTAGCGATAAGGGTTTCAAGGCTAGAATGACTCACTGCGGCTAAAGAGGAATGAGACAACAGAGCGACAGCAGCTCCGGCAACTACCTCGAGTGACGGTGGCGGCCCAAATCTCTGATAATAGCAGCTGTACAACCACGCAGTGTCAATAATCTTCCTGGAATCAAAAGACAGTAACCAAACTCAAAACTCTTACCGACAGTGGAACTCGGTTGCGGTAGTGGCTTTTCCCAGCGCCAAAGGCGTAGTGGCGCGGCTGATTCCTCCTCCGGAAATGGCTGTAACAGAATCAGCTTCTTCTGCCTCCGTTCACAATCCCAACGGAAGTCATAGTGGTGGTTCTAGGCAGCTCTGGTGGCAGTGGAAGGACTCAGTATCAGCCTAACGGTGATGGTTACAGCTCAGAATAGATCTAAAGCAAGGCTAGAGCAACAACAACAACAGTTTCGGCAGCGGCAGTGGCTTCTTCTCAGATTCTAGAAACTAGAAGAAGAGGCAGAACTGGCGAGCCCTTCCTCTCCCAGCAGCGGCGTTGCAGCTTGACGACGGTGGAAACAACGCCTCCTTCTTCATCGCGTTTTCCTTCTCGACGGCTCTCTCTCACCTCTGTTCCACAGTAGTGGCCTTAACTGGCAACAACGGTGGACTCCACCCAAGGTGATGATGACTGCTTAGATAACAGCGATGGCTCACGACGGCGTGCGACGGCAGCAGCGAGTCCCTCTTTGCGAGACACTGACTCCACGCCTCTCTCTTTCTTCGACTCAGACCTGACGGTGGACTCCAAGACGACGGCAGGAAACTCTACGGTGTTCGGTCTCTACGACGACAACAGTGAGGAACCGGTGATGGCGAGCCAGACGACGGCTGGACAGCAACGTGGCGCAGCTCCCTCTCTTCCCGATCTCCTTTCTCAAGCTCTCTTCTCTCTAATTTTCTGTTTCTGAAGTTTTATGTTGAAGGGGATGAAGGGGGGTAGGGTGCGACTGAGTGTGGTAAGGGGGCTAGGATTAGGATTTCATTTTTAGAAAATTAGGGTTAGGATTAGTTTAGTAATTTCAAATAAAAATGGGAATAATATACTAATTGAAACCTAAATTAAATCCAACACTAATTATATATATAGAAAATACTATTTGCTCATCAATTTTACAAATTACTTTCAATTTAGTGCTCAAATCCAAGATTTAGAGATAATACGATTAATTTTCTTTATTCATAAAAACTAAAGTATTAAATTCCAAAATCTTAATTAGTTAAATCAATTTATATAAAATTCGTATTATTTTGTAATTACTAAACTTTATAATTTAAATATAGAAAAACTCAATAATTGTAAAATTGGATAAGGATCTTAATTTATTTCAAATTCAATTAATCGAAACTGCTTTTAATTATTTTTAATAAAATAATTTCTGAAATTAAAACTGTAAATAAATATATTATTTGAAATTTGTTCATAATAAGACTTTTCAAAAGTTCTGGGTCTTACAGCTGGCGAATTTCCATCTCACGCATACGCGTGGGTGCCTTGAGTTCAGCAAATCCTCATTTCTTCATGAATTCTCCACTATGCATAGTTTTTCCTTCACTTCTTGCATTCAATCCTTGTCCTATAAACCTGAAATCACTCAACAAATATATCAAGGCATCGAATGGAATTAAAGTGAATTAAATTTGGCAATTTTAAGGCTTAAAAAAATATGTTTTTACTCTTAAGCACAAATTTAGGGAGATTACAAAATCATGCTATTTCATTGAATAAATGTGGGATAAGTTGATAAAATCTCCCAAATTAAGCACAAGATAAACCACTCAATTAGGGTTTATCACTACTCCTCCTCCTCCTCCTCCTCCTCCTCCTCCTCATTCTTCTTTGCGTTTATCCTCCTTTTTCTTCGCGTGTTTCATCTTCATCGTCATTTTTTATTACTGTTGTTGTTGCTGCATTTTTTTCCTCCTCCTCTCTCTATTGATTTTGTAATATTATGTATTTTTTTCTTCTTTGCTTGATTTTTTCCTCCCAAGAAGAATTATGAGAATATGAAATAAGAAGATGAAGAAGAAGAAGCAACAGAAGATGAGGAGGAGGAAGAGGAAGAGTTTTGAATTATGCAGAATTTATCAGCACACATACACCGAAAATTCTTAAACAATACACTCAAATATTTTCGTGTTACACCCAAATATCTTCGTATTACACCCAAATTTACCGCAAATACAGAAAAATATTTCCTCTAATTCTGTATTTTTTCTTCTTCTTTTTTTCTTATTTTTTTCTTTCTTTTAGTTGAATGAATGTAAGTTCATCATCTTCCAAGTAATTTTGTACCATTATTTGTTTCTTCTACTTCTTTGTTTGATTTTTTTGTTTTTATTCTTGTTAAGAGAGTAAAACAAGAAGAAAATTGAGAAGATAAAACAAGAAAAAAAAGATGAATAAAAAAAAGAAGATAATGATGATGATGAAAAAGAAGAAGAAGAAGCAGCAGAAGATGAGGAGGAGGGAGAAGAAGAGTTTTGAATTATGCAGAACTATCAGTACACATACACCAAAAATTCTTAAACAATACACTCAAATATCTTTGTGTTACATCTAAATATCTTCGTGTTACACCCAAATTTGTGGTAAATACAAAAAAAAATTTCTTTAATGCAGAACTTTTACATTACATTCAATTCAAACCATCAACGACGAACAATAATTTTCACTAACAAAAATATTATTCACCTACAGAATCATAAATTAAAACAAAAATATTAACTAGAATCGAGTCACACCTCAGCCACTTGATTAGATTCAAAACAATAATCAATTTCGTTCTGTTTCAATTAATAATCTGAACTTGAATTATTCATTATCTTCAACAATGACGAGATAACTGATGATGGAGGAAAAGGAAGGAGGAGAAGAAATTCCAATGAAAAAAGAAGGAGGAAGAGGAGGAGGAGGAGGTGGAGGTGTTGGTGACGACGATAACGAAGAAGAAGAAGAAGAAGAAGAAGAAGAAGAAGAAGAAGAAGAAGAAGAAGAAGAAGAAGAACGTGCAGCTTAACAGCACGAAGAAGAACGTGCACGCGTGAATATAAATGACTTGTATAGACTTGTATCGAAAAATGACTTGTATGTGAAAAATAATACTATAATTAATGTGTTTTGTTATAAATATATTTATTATAGATGTCCTAAACTGTAACCATAATTTAAAATTCAAATAGATAGAGTCAATTATAAATGTAATATAACTGAGTCAGTTAAGAGTTGGGCTTTTGACTATAAATAATCCCTTTGTGATATTCTGTGTACAACACAATCATTAATAAAGTCATCTACTATTCTCCCTATTCTCTTTTCGCTTCTCTCTCGTCTCAAACCCTAATCCTTATTTTCATAATACGTTATCAACACAAATTCTACTCCAAAGCTAAATAATTATCTTTTTTCTACTACCGACTTCATTCTTCTATCCACTTTATTCTTGTCAATTTTTTAATGCAACATCTAAACTCTCAATTCAATTTGTGTTTGTGTTTGGGGCTATTATTACTATACACATTGATGACTAATCCTTTGTATGATTTTTCTATGTAATGCAAGCAACCCATTCTTCTTTATCTTATTTCTTTTAACTACGTAATTCATTCATTAATAATTGTTTTGTTTGTAATTCTTTGAAAATCCGACAAAGCACTGAAAGTACGTCATTTAATCATTTTCTTATTGCTTGTAATTTATATTTATCGTCGTTTCTATTTATTTTATAATCAATTTTTGTTGTTGTCCTTACCTTTTTCTTTTATTAATACTACTCCTTTTATTTATTTTAGATTATTTTTTTATATTATAAAATTTTTTTAATATTAATATCATTCTTCGAAGTTAATGATAATTAAATTATGTACATAATCATTTTTTAAAGTGAATGATAATTAAATCATGTACATAATCATTTTCCAAAGTGAATGATAATTAATCATGTAAATAATCATTCTCTCGAAGTGAATGACAAATAATTTTTATTCTCTCTAATGAATGTATAACTTTGGTAATTCATTAAATTATTTATACTATTTTAAAATAGATAATATATACTTTATCAATTTTTTAAAGAAAATTGATTTATATTTCTTTTTCTTTTACTCATTTTTTCTTTTGCATTATTAATATTATTATTTTTAATTATTTACTTGCTTTCATTTATTTTTATTAATAGATCTATCATGTCAAATTTGCAAAAACTTGAATTTTCCGCTCTTGATTTAACGAAAAAGAATTTTTTAGAATGAACATTTGATGCTGAGACCCATTTGGTATAAAAAAAACTTGAAAATATCATAAAGAAAGAACTAGAATCCTCAAGCGAAGATAAGACTAAGACATTTATTTTTTTACGTCATCACCTTCATGAAGGGTTAAAAGTAGAATACTTTACTGTTAAAGATCCACAAGAATTATGGACAAATTTGAAAGAAAGGTATGAACACCAAAAGACTGTATTATTGTCTAATGCTCGTTATGAGTGGATACATTTAAGACTATGAGATTTTAAAACACTCTATGAATATAATTCTGCACTTTTCAAAATAAGTTCTCAACTGAAATTGTGTGGCTAAGAGGTCAACGATGAAGACTTAATAGAAAAAACCTTTTCCACATTCCACATTTCCAACGTGCTATTACAATAACAGTATCGTGAAAAGGGTTTCAAAAGATATTCTGACCTAATAGGTTGTCTCCTATTGATAGAACAAAATAATGAATTATTAATGAAAAATTATGAAGTCCGTCCAACTGGCTTAACCGCTTTTTCTGAAGTGAATGTAGCATCTCGTGAACATAAAAGAAACCATGGTCAGAATAACTGTCGAAACCATGATTGTGGCCATGGACGTGGACGTGGCAAATGGAACAATAGGGCTCCTACTCATAATCAAAAGTGGAATAAGCATGAGAAGCGTTTTTAGAGCCATAATGTGAAAAATTTGTGCTATCGATGTGGATTAAAAAGTCATTAGTCGTGTATATGTCGTACTCGTGAACATTTTGTCAAACTATATCAAGAATCTATAAAAAAAAAGACAAAAACAAGAGGCCAATTTGACTATACAAAGAGATGAAGTTGAAGCTATTGGTGTTGAAACGGAACTGAAATCCACCAATGATATCTTTGCAGACTTTGATGACATCCTTAACATTAGCAACCCATACAAGTTTAAACCAAATCATTTTAGTGACCCAAGTGATGTTACTCATTTGAATGAATCAAATTTCTTTTAGAAAAATATTAATTAGAAATTTATCATTTTTTTTAGATGTTTTCTTTTTTCATAGTTTTTTTAGTTGCAGTTTTTATTTGTTTTTGAAACTTTGTATTTTTTCTATTCATTAATGATAATTTATTTTTATTTTGTATTTTTTCTATTCATTAATGATAATTTATTTTTATTTTTTTAATGAAGATATGGATATTTCTCACAGCTTCGCTCAAATTTAACAATGAAGAAATATGTCTCGTTGACAATGCTTCAACACATACAATATTTAGAGATAAAAGATATTTTGTCTCTCTTATTATAAAGAAAACAAATATAAGTACGATTGTTGATAGTGCAAAAATGATTGAAAGCTCCGAAAGAGCTACTATAGTATTACCTAAAGAAACCAAGTTCTTTATAAATAATACATTATTATCAAGTAAGTCTCATAGAAATTTACTATGTTTTAAAGATATCCGCCAAAATAGATACCATGTAGAAATTACAAGAGAAAAAAATAATAAATATCTCTATATTACATTATGATATCAAGAAAAAAATGTGTACTAGAAAAACTATCCGCTCTCTCTTCTGGTTTGTACTACACCACTATTAACAATGTGGAATCACATGCCATAGTAAATCAGAAGTTTACAAATACAAATGTATTTATAATTTGGCATGACCAGTTAGGACATATGGATTTAACCATGATGAGAAGAATCATCGAGAACTCATTTGGTCATCCTCTAAAGGAACATAAAATTCTTTAATTAAATGAATTCTCATGTGTTACTTATTCTCAAGGAAAATTAATTACAAGACCATCACAAGAAAAAATTGGAATTGAATCACCATCTTATCTAGAACGTATTCAGGGTGATATATGTGAGCTCATTCATCCACCATGTGGACCGTTCAAATATTCCATGTTTTTAATAGATGCATCTTCACAATGGTCCCATATTTATTTATATCAACTTGCAACATGGCGTTTGTGAAATTTCTAGTTCAAATAATTAAATTAAAAACTCATTTTTCAAACTATGTTATAAAGATAATATGTCTTGATAATGCTGGTAAATTTAGGTCCCAATCATTTAATGATTATTGTATGTCAACTAGAATTACAATAGAAGAACTTGTTGCTCATGTACACATTCAAAATGGTCTAGTCGAATCATTGATTAAACACCTCCAGTTAATAGTTAGTCCATTACTTAATTATGAGAACTAAACTGCTTGTTTTAGCATGTGGTGCACGAAATTGTGATTCACACTTTTCACAACTCGTACCACTAACCAGCAAGTGCACTGGGTCGTCCAAGTAATACCTTACGTGAGTAAGGGTCGAATCCCACGGAGATTGTTGGTTTGAAGCAATCTATGGTTATCTTGTAATTCTTAGTCAGGAAATCAATTATAATTATCAGTTTGGATTGCAAAAAATAAAAGAGCATGAATTAAATACTTGTTATGCAGTAATGGAGAATATGTTGGAGTTTTGGAGATGCTTTATCTTCTGAATCTCTGCTTTCCCCCTGTCTTCTTCTTCACGCACGCAAGGTTCCTCCTATGGCAAGCTGTGTGTTGGTGGATCACCGTTGTCAATGGCTACCATCCGTCCTCTCAGTGAAAATGGTCCAGGTGCGCTGTCACCGCACGGCTAATCATCTGTCGGTTCTCACTCATGCTGGAATAGGATCCATTGATCCTTTTGCGTCTGTCACTATGCCCAACCCTTGTGAGTTTGAAGCTCGTCACAATCATTCAATCCCTGAATCCTACTCGGAATACCACAGACAAGGTTTAGACTTTCCGGATTCTCAAGAATGCTGCCAATGGATTCTAGCTTATACCACGAAGATTCTGATTAAGGAATCCAAGAGATACTCATTCAATCGAAGGTAGAACGGAGGTGGTTGTTAGGTACACGTTCATAGGTTGAGAATGGTGATGAGTATCACGGATCATCACATCCATCATATTGAAGTGCGAATGAACATCTTAGATAGAAACAAGCGTGTTTGAATAGAAAACAGAAATAATTGCATTAATTTATCGGGACACAGCAGAGCTCCTCACCCCAACAATGGAGTTTAGAGACTCATCCCGTCAAAGAGTATAAAGTTTAGATCTAAAATGTCATGAGGTACAAAATAAATCTCTAAAAGTTGTTTAAATAGTAAGCTAGTAATATAGGTTTACAGAGAATGAGTAAACTATGATAGATAGTGCAGAAATCCATTTCTGGGGCCCACTTGGTGTGTGCTGGGGATAAGACTTAAGCTATACACGTGCTTAGGCTGTTTCTGGAGTTAAACGCCAGGTTGTAACCTGTTTTGGGCGTTTAACTCCAACTTGTAACCTGTTTCTGGTGTTTAACGCCAGAATACAGCATGGAACTGGCGTTGAACGCCAGTTTACGTCATCTATCCTTGAGCAAAGTATGGACTATTATATATTGCTGGAAAGCCCTGAATGTCTAGTTTCCAACGCAATTGAGAGCGGACCAATTGGACATCTGTAGCTCCAGAACATCCATTTCGAGTGCAGGGAGGTTAGAATCCAACAGTATCAACAGTCCTTTTTCAGCCTGAATCAGATTTTTGCTCAGCTCCCTTAATTTCAGCCAGAAATTACCTAAAATCATAGAAAAATACACAAACTCACAGTAAAGTCCAAAAATATGATTTTTATTTAAAAACTAATAAAAAATATAATAAAAAGTGACTAAAACATATTAAAAACTATGTAAAAACAATGGCAAAAAGCGTATAAATTATCCGCTCATCACAACACCAAACTTAAATTGTTGCTTGTCCCCAAGCAACTGAAAATCAAATAGAATAAAAAGAAGAGAATATACTATAAATTCTAAAATATCAATAAAACTTAGCTCCAATCAGATGAGCGGGACTTGTAGCTTTTTGCTTCTTGAATAGTTTTGGCATCTCACTTTATCCATTGAAATTCAGAATGATTGGCATCTATAGGAACTCAGAATTCAGATAGTGTTATTGATTCTCCTAGTTTAGTATGTTGATTCTTGAACACAGCTACTTTATGAGTCTTGGCCGTGGCCCTAAGCACTTTATTTTCCAGTATTACCACCGGATACATAAATGCCACAGACACATAACTGGGTGAACCTTTTCAGATTATGACTCAGCTTTGCTAAAGTCCCCAATTAGAGGTGTCCAGGGTTCTTAAGCACACTCTTCTTTTTACTTTGGACCTTAACTTTAACCGCTCAGTCTCAAGTTTTCACTTGACACCTTCACGCCACAAGCACATGGTTAGGGACAGCTTGGTTTAGCCGCTTAGGCCAGGAATTTATTCCCTTAGGCCCTCCTATCCACTGATGCTCAAAGCCTTGGATCCTTTTTATTACCCTTGCCTTTTGGTTTTAAGGGCTATTGGCTTTTTGCTCTTGCCTTTGGTTTAAAGAGCTTTTGGCTTTTTCTGCTTGCTTTTTCTCTTTCTTTTTCTTTTATTTTTGCCATTTTTTTTTCTGCAAGCTTTTGTATTCACTGCTTTTTTTTGCTTCAAGAATCATTTTTATGATTTTTCAGATTATCAAATAACATTTCTCTTTTTTCATCATTCGTTCAAGAGCCAACATATTTAACATTCATAAACAACAACTTCAAAAGACATATGCACTGTTCAAGCATTCATTCAGAAAACAAAAAGTATTGCCACCACATCAAAATAATTAAACTAGTTTCAAGGATGAATTCGAAACCATGTACTTCTTGTTCTTTTGTAATTAAAACATTTTTCATTCAAGAGAGGTGATTGATGCTAGGGCATTTTGGCCAGTTTCACTGACCTTTTCTTTACTGTTTTAGGGTAGTTTCACGCATTTTCTTAGGAAATAAGCAAGTTTTGGGTAGAATTTCACTTACATCTTGATTCAAGCAAACATTGTGTACTTTACATGATTTCATGAGAATTATGCATGAATTAAATGACAAATTAGATGATGCATATCTCATGACTTGGATTAGAACTTTGATGCACTCTACTGCTTGATTTCAGGACAAAGGAAGCAAGGAAGAACCACGTTAGCAGCCATGTTAGTCTAACTAACGTAACCACTAACGTGGGATGGGAGCTAGCTTGCAACGTTAATGAGAAAAGTAATCGCCAATAACGTCCTCGAAGCCATCATAGCCCACGTTAAGAGTCATGTTAACTAAGTTAACGTGAACTCTAACGTGGAAGAAGGAAATGAAGCCAACGTTAGTGACACTCACCTTTGTCACTAACGTTGGACCAAGCTCATATTGGCCACGTTAACTCAGTTAACGTGGACTCTAACGTGGGGAAGCAAAAGAATGGCCAACGTAAGTGACACTCACCTTTGTCACTAACGTTGGACTAAGCCACTTTGAGCCACGTTAGTTGCCACGTTAACTTAGTTAACGTGGAAGCTAACGTGGAAGGAGCAAGAATCGCCAACGTTAGTGACACTCACCTTTGTCACTAACGTTGGAATGAGCCACTATGAGCAACGTTAACTCCCACGTTAACTTAGTTAATGTGGAAGCTAACGTGGATGAAAGAATGATGAGCCAACGTTAGTGAAACTCACCTTTGTCACTAACGTTGGAGATGGCTATCACCACCACGTTAGAAGCCACGTTAACCTAGTTAACGTGAACTCTAACGTGGGAAGTAGGGGCGTTTTGAAACGTTAGTGACAAAGGTAAGTGTCACTAACGTTTTCGAAGATTTGGCAAGCCTACGTTAAAGGTCACGTTAGCGACACTAACGTGAACTCTAACGTAGGGAAGGGAGGATTCTCAACGTTATTGGAAAAGGTAAGTCCCAATAACGTGTGCGAAGGATCAAGAGGCAACGTTAGTGGTCACGTTGGTGCCACTAACATTGAAGTTAACATGGATCACCCTTAGGTTAGGAACGTTAGTGAAAAAGGTGACTGCCACTAACGTTCTCAAACCCACACTTTCACTTAACGTTAACGCCACTAACGTCCTAAGCTAAAAGTCCCTGCCTACTTCATACTTTCTCTCTGCAAGTAAAGCTAAGCCCACTGAAGATGATAACTGCTTCAAACTCAAGATCCAAAGGCCCATATCCAAGATTTGAAGAACCAACTAGAAGATCAGAAGAGTAGTATATAAAGGGGTAGTTTTGAATCAAAAAGGGGGTTGGAAATTTGAGAACTACTCTCTGTATTTTACTTTCTCTGCAACTTTTAGTTTAATTCTCAGAATGTACTCTCCATCTATGCTTTTCATTGCCAGAGCTATGAACAACTAAACCCCTTTCATTGGGTTAGGGAGCTCTGTTGTAATTTGATTGATCAATATTAGTTTTCATTATTCTTCTTCTATCTTTTTTCTTGATTTTACTAGAAAGCTTTTAATCTTCATTCAATTGGGTAGTTATCTTGGAAAAGAAGCTATTCATACTTGGATCTCTTCGGAACTTTGGAAGAGGAATGAAGAGATCATGCTAGAAATGCTTTCTCATGTTGGACCAAATTGGGGTTTGGATGGATATAGTGACATATAATCCTACCAACACTTTGATTTGGAAATACATGTAGTATAATCAGTGACCACACTTCATCTCTTCTCATGAGCAATTGACCAAGGAATTGGCTATTGATCAAGATTTGAGAGATTGAATTACCAAGAAATTGGAATTCGATCACTTAAGATTGCCAAGGAGATCAATGAATGCATTGATTGAGGAAGAGATAAAAATAAATTTCCGGAGAATGCAACATCTCCTAAGCCCAATGAATTCCCCATTTCTGATCTTACCCATTCTCTATAAATTCTGCAATCTACTTTTATGAGCATTTTCCCCATTCCCATTTAAGATTCTGCAATTTACTTTTTGCTATTTACATTCAGCTCTTTATTTCCAGCATTTACGTTTTCTGCTATTTACTTTCCCGCCATTTAATTTTCTGCAAATCTCAAATCTAATTCTGCTTAGTTCAACTAGAACATTCCTCTAATTAAAGTTGCTTGACCAATCAATCCCTGTGGGATTCATGTAAAGTGCACAATGTTTGCTTGAATCAAGATGTAAGTGAAATTCTACCCAAAACTTGCTTATTTCCTAAGAAAATGCATGAAACTACCCTAAAACAGTAAAGAAAAGGTCAGTGAAACTGGCCAAAATGCCCTAGCATCAGGTATTTGCTCAAGTGCCTCTGTAAACAGAATCTTTATTTCAAGAGTCCTGAGATAATCTGCAAAGTGAGCAAATTGCTTATCCTGCTCCTCTTGGCGGAGTTTTTGAGGATAAGGTATCTTGGCTTTATAGTCCTCAACCTTAGTTGCTGTAGGTTTATTTCCTGCAGAGGTGGTTGGAGAAGCCTTTTTAGAGGGGTTGTTATCAGCACTTGTCTATGTCTGATCCCTCACTGGCATTTGAATGCCAGGGTTAGAAGCTGGATTGGCGTTGGATGCCAACTCCTTACTTGTTCCTGGCGTTTGAACGCCAGAACTGAGCTTCCATTGGGCATTTGACGCCAACTCCTTGCTTGTTTCTGGCGTTTGAATGCCAGAGTTATTCCTCTCTGGGCTCTTACTGTCCTCAGAGAGATTTTGGATAATATTTTGCTCATCCTCTGTCAGTTGTTCTTTTCTTGGCTTTCTGCTGCTCTGAAGTGAGGTATTTAATGTTTTCCCACTTCTCAATTGAACTGCCTGGCACTCTTCTGTTATCTGCTTTGATAACTGCTGTTTTGTCTGATTCAATTGTGCCTCCATATTTTTATTAGCATTTTTAGTGTCTTGTAGCATCTCCTTGAATTCTGCTAGCTGTTTTGTTAGAAAGCACAATTGTTGATTGAGTTTAGCAACTTGTTCTGGAGGACCAAGTTCAGTAGACACTGCTTTGGCTTCTTCTTTTATGGAGGACCCACTACTTATGTACAGATGCTGATTTCTAGCAACTATATTAATAAGCTCTTGAGCCTCTTCAATAGTTTTTCTCATGTGTATAGATCCACCAGCTGAGTGGTCTAGAGATATCTGAGCTCTTTCTGTAAGCCCATAGTAGAAGATGTCTAATTGCACCCACTCTGAAAACATTTCAGAGGGGCATTTCCTTAGCATCCCTCTGTACCTCTCCCAGGCATTATAAATGGATTCATCATCCTCTTGTTTAAAGCCTTGGATGTCCAGCCTTAGCTGTGTCATCCTTTTTGGAGGAAAATATTGATTCAGAAATTTGTCTGATAACTGTTTTCATGTTCTTATGCTTGCTGTGGGTTGGTTATTTAACCACCTTTTAGCTTGATCTTTTAATGCAAACGGAAACAGTAACAGCCTGTATACATCCTGATCTACCTCCTTGTCACGCACTGTGTCAGTAATTTGCAAGAACTGCACCAGAAACTCAATAGGTGCTTCTTGTGGAAGACCGGAATACTGGCAATTTTGCTGCACCATGACAATGAGCTGAGGATTTAGCTCAAAACTGCTTGCTTTGATGGGAGGTATACAGATGCTACTCCCATATGCAGTAGTAATAGGGTTAGTATATGACCCCAGAGTCCTTCTGGACTGCTCATTTCCACTTAGGTCCATGATGGAGAAAGAGAGATGATGCAGATTGCAAATAAATTTTTTTTGAAAACCGAAATTAAAATAAAATAAAATAAAATAAAATAAATGAAAAATTGACTATATTTTCGAAAATTAGAAGAAAAAGAAATAAAAGAAAATTGAAAACTAAATTAATTAATTAAAAAGATTTGAAAAAGATATGGGTGAGGATTTTTGAGAAAAATGAAGAGAGAGAAATTGGTTAGGAAGTTTTGAAAAAGATATGTCTTAAAATTAAAGATACTTATAAGAAAATAAAATAAAATAAAAAAAGAAAAGATATGAAGAAGATTTGATTTTAAGATTTGAGATTAGAAAAGATAAGATAAGCTAGGTAAGAGAAGATAAGGAATTTAAATTAAAAAGTTTTGAAATTTAAATTTTAAATTTGAAAATTAAATTTTGAAATTTGAAATTTTGAAATTTGAAATTTGAAAATTGAAATTTGAAAGTTAAAATTTGAAAATTGAATTTTGATTTTTCGAAAAAGTCAACAATATAAGATAAGGATTTGAAAAAGATTTAGATTTTGGAAAGATTTGAAAATTGAAATTTGAACTTTGAAATTTGAATTTTGAATTTTTGAAGTTGAAATTTGAAATTTGAAATAAGATAAGATAAGATTTTGAAAAAGATATGATTTTTTTTTTGAAAAAGATTTGAATTTTGAAATTTTAAAACTAAGATAAGATAAAAAAAAATTTTAAAATAAAATCTGAATTTTTAAAAGGAAAATTCAAAAAATCAATTAAAATAAAGGAAAAAGATATTTTTGAATTCAATGAGGAAAGAGAAAAACAATAAAAAGACACAAAACTTAAAATGTTTAGATCTAATGCTCTTTATTTTTGAAAATTTGGAGGAAAAACACCAAGGAACACCAAACATAAAAATTTTAAGATTAAAACGCAAGAAAGACTCAAGAACACCTTGAAGATTCACAAGAACACGAAGAACAAAAATTCAAAGACTCAAAGGACTCAAGAACATAAAAAAAGAACACCAAACTTAAAATTTTTAGAAAATTGAAAATAAGTTTTCGAAAATTAAATAAAAACTAACAAGAAAACACCAAACTTAAAACTTGACACAAGATTTAATCAAAGAAAAATTATTTTTGAAAAGATTTTAGAAAGAAAGACTCAAAGGAGCAACTATTCACAAGAACATAGACACATTCAACAAATGCAAGGATTAAACAGAGAAAAACTATATTATTTTTTTTTTAGATACTAATAATTCAAAAATACACAAGAAAAACAAGAAAAATCACAAAACAAGAAAAACTAAAGATCAAACAAGGAAAATAAACAAGAACAACTTGAAGATTAAGAAAGAACAATAAAAACAAATTCGAAAATTTAAAATAAAATAAAAATATGCAATTGACACCAAACTTAAAATAGGAAACTAAACTTAAACAGAAAAACTCAATTATCAGTTTATAAAATTTTCGTGAGTAATACCTTACGTGAGTAAGGGTCGAATCCCACGGAGATTATTGGTTTGAAGCAATCTATGGTTATCTTGTAATTCTTAGTCAGGATATCAATTATAATTATCAGTTTGGATTGCAAAAAATAAAAGAGCATGAATTAAATACTTGTTAAGCAGTAATGGAGAATATGTTGGAGTTTTGGAGATGCTTTGTCTTCTGAATCTCTGCTTTCTCCCTGTCTTCTTCTTCACGCACGCAAGGTTCCTTCTATGGCAAGCTGTGTGTTGGTGGATCACCGTTGTCAATGGCTACCATCCGTCCTCTCAGTGAAAATGGTCCAGGTGCGCTGTCACCGCACGGCTAATCATCTGTCGGTTCTCACTCATGCTGGAATAGGATCCATTGATCCTTTTGCGTCTGTCACTACGCCCAACCCTTGTGAGTTTGAAGCTCGTCACAATCATTCAATCCCTGAATCCTACTTGGAATACCACAGACAAGGTTTAGACTTTTCGGATTCTCAAGAATGCTGCCAATGGATTCTAGCTTATACCACGAAGATTCTGATTAAGGAATCCAAGAGATACTCATTCAATAGAAGGTAGAACGGAGGTGGTTGTCAGGAACACGTTCATAGGTTGAGAATGGTGATGAGAGTCACGGATCATCACATCCATCATATTGAAGTGCGAATGAACATCTTAGATAGAAACAAGCGTGTTTGAATAGAAAACAGAAATAATTGCATTAATTCATCGGAACACAGCAGAGCTCCTCACCCCCAACAATGGAGTTTAGAGACTCATGCCATCAAAGAGTACAAAGTTTAGATTTAAAATGTCATGAGGTACAAAATAAATCTCTAAAAGTTGTTTAAATATTAAGCTAGTAATCTAGGTTTACAGAGAATGAGTAAACTATGATAGATAGTGCAGAAATCCACTTCTGGAGCCCACTTGGTGTGTGCTGGAGATGAGACTTAAGCTTTACACGTGCTTAGGCTGTTTCTGGAGTTAAACGCCAGGTTGTAACCTGTTTTGGGCGTTTAACTCCAACTTGTAACCTGTTTCTGGCGTTTAACGCCAGAATGCAGCATGGAACTGGCGTTGAACGCCAGTTTACATCATCTATCCTTGAGCAAAGTATGGACTATTATATATTGCTGGAAAGCTCTGGATGTCTACCTTTTAACGCAATTGAGAGCATGCCAATTGGACTCCTGTAGCTCCAGAAAATCCATTTCGAGTGCAGGGAGGTCAGAATCCAACAGCATCAGCAGTCCTTTTTCAGCCTGAATCAGATTTTTGCTCAGCTCCCTCAATTTCAGCCAGAAATTACCTGAAATCACAGAAAAATACACAAACTCATAGTAAAGTCTAGAAATGTGATTTTTATTTAAAAACTAATAAAAATATAATAAAAAATGACTAAAACATATTAAAAACTATGTAAAAACAATGCCAAAAAGCATATAAATTATCCGCTCATCAGCATGGGAGCATGCTATTTTGCATGCTGAAGTACTTACACGCATCAAACCAACAAATTATCTTAAATCCTTCTCATTATAATTGGCTTGTGGTTAAGAGACAAATATTTCTCATATTAGAATATTTAGATGTGTGGTTTATGTCCCAATTACTCCACCACAACGTAAAAAGATGGGACTCCAAAGAGGATTGGGGATATATTAGTTATGAATCTCCGTCAATTATAAAATACTTTGAACTCACGACATGTGCTTTATTTAAGGCAAGATTTTTTTATTGTCACTTTGATATAATAATTTTTCCAAAATTATGGAGAAAAAAAAACAGTTGGAAAAAGAGATTACTTGAAATACGTTTTCATTATCCCATTTAGATCCTCGCACTAGACAATGTGAAGTAGAAGTATAAAAGTTAATTCATATGTAAAATGTTGCAAATCAATTACCAGACGCATTTAGTGACCTAAAAAGAGTAACCAAATCTCACATTCCAACTGCAAATGTACCAATACGAATAAGTGTTTCAGAAGGACAAGTTGTAAATGCAAATAAAAGCCATCCACGCCAAAAGCATGAAGGACCAATCGGTTCTAAGGATAAAAATTTCCAAAAAAGAGAGAGATAATTAATCATGATGGTCATAATATGGAGGCAAGTACTTAAAGGAGATTCGAAGACATAAATATTGATGAAACCTCTGAAGAGATTCAGGTACTTGAAAAATAAAGATATCTCAATAAGTTATGTCACTAGCGGAAAAATATGAAACCGAAAGCATACTATTGTCGACAACATTTTTACTTATAATATTTTTGTTGAACTAGTAAAGCAAGATGAGGATCACGAACCAAAATCTGTCAAAAAATGCAGACAGAGAGATGATTGGCCAAAATGAAAAGACGCAATTCAAGCTAAATTAACATCTCTTCAAAAACATAAAGCTTTTAGTCCTATAGTCAAAACACCTGAAGGTATAGAACCAGTGGGATACAAGTGAGTTTTTGTGCACAAATGCAATGAGAAAAATGAAATAGAAAGATATAAAGCACGACTAGTAGCACAAGGATTCTCTCAAAAACCTAGTATTGCCTATATGGAAATATGTTCTCCCATGGTAGATTCAATTACGTTAAGATATCTTATTAGTCTGGCAGTGCATGAAAAGCTTCACATGCATCTAATGGATGTTGTTACAGCCTAATTATATGGCTCAATTGATAAAGAAATTTATATGAAAATCCCTGAAGGATTCAAAGTGCCTAAAGCATATAATAATTCTCTTAAAATTTGTTCGGTGAGACTTCAAAAATCCTTATATGGATTAAAACAATCTGTGCTTATATGGTATAAATGTCTCAGTGAATACTTATTAAAAGATGGATACAAAAATAACTGTATATGTCCATGTGTGTTCATAAAAAGGTTTGAATCTAAATTTGTTATTATTGCAATATATGTTGATGATTTAAACATTATTGAATCACCTAAAAAAATTCTAAAAACTGTGGAATATTTAAAAAGAGAATTTGAAATGAAAGATCTTGACAAGACAAAATTTTTTCTTGATTTACAAATTTGACATTTGAAGGATGGTATACTCATCCATCAGTCAACTTATACTGAGAAATTTTTGAAAAATTTTTAAATAGACAAGACACACCTATTGAGTACTCTAATGGTACTAGATGTGGATAAAGATCCATTTCGACCTTGTGAAAGTAATGAAGAGCTCCTTGATCTTGAAGTACCTTACCTTAGTGCTATTGGTGCACTAATATATCTCGTTAACACAAGACCAAATATATCCTTTTTAGTAAACTTGTTATCGAGATTTAGTCCTTATCCAACTAAAATACATTCGAATGGTGTTAAACATATATTAAGATATCTTCATGGATCTATTGATAAGGGTTTATTGCATTTCAATTAGTTGGAAATGCAGATGCATGTTTTCTTTCTGATCCACATAAAGGCAGGTCACAAACAAGTTATCCATTCACAAGTGGAGGAACAGCTATATCTTGGCGTTCAACAAAGTAAATTAGAGCTGCAGCCTCCTCAAATCATGCAGAAATATTGAAAATTTATGAAGCAACTCAAGAATATATTTGGCTTAGATCAATCACCCAACATGTTCAAGTATGTGTGGTTTACCTTTGAAAAAATACCAACAGTCATATACAAAGACAACTCTGCTTGCATACATCAACTAAAAGAGGGATATATCAAAGGAGATAGAAAAAAGCATATTTCACCAAACTATTCTACTCTCATGAACTTCAATAAAGTGGTAATATAAACGTTCAACAAATCCGTTTCAATGATAATTTAGCATATTTGTTCACTAAAGCACTACCCATTTCAACATTTGAGAAGCTAGTATATAAGATTGGGATGCGCTGGCTAATAGATATCAAGTGATGTAATTATCAGGGGAGTAATATGGGTTGTACTCTTTTCTTTAACCATAGTTTTTATCCCACTCCGAGTTTTTCTGGTAAGATTTTTAACGAAGTAGCTACCTAACATATTATATTAAGGACATCCAATGGAGAGTGTTATAAATATATTTAGGGTTGTGTTATATACACACCACTTTCAGCCACTGTTTTCAGCAACCATATTTATATACGTATACAATACAAAATTTAAAAATTAAAAATAAAAATCTTACTCTCAACTTTACTCTCACGCGCTGAAACAAACGTTCTTCTTTCTCCTTTCCTCACTCTCACCTCACTCTCACTCTCCAACGCGACTCCTTCCTCATTCTCATTCTCAATGGTGATTCTCTTTCCCTCTCTCTCCGGTGGCACAATTCTCCTTCACTCTCTTTCAGGCGCGGTTGCGATTCTCCTTCCTCTGTCTCGGACACGGTGCTCTCTATCTCAGGTGTGAATTTTATCGATTGCATTTTCTTTGTTTGATTCTGCAAGGTAAATTTCTATTCCTTGTTTGATTTTGTATTTTTCTTGTTTTATTTTATCAGCTTCTTCGACAGCTTTTTTCTTGTTCGTTTCAAGCTTCTATCAGCTTCTTCGACTACATTTTCCTTCTTCATTTTGAGCTTCTATAAATGAATTTGTGTTGTGCATAGTTTGTACTAAAAATATTTTAGTTAGGGTTTTGAATTGAAGTCTTAGTATGCTAATTTTAACAATTGATTATTAGTAGACTATTAATTAATTATAACTGGATTTTTGTGATATGAGTTCGAGTATGTTTGATTATTATACTGAATGAGTTTGATTATGCTCGGTTTTTAAAAATTATATTATAGCATAGTTGATATCTACAGCATGTTTGATTATAACTGAAATTTTGTGATATGATTTAGAGTCTATTTGATTATGCTCAGCTTTTAAAACATGATATTACAGCATGTTTGATTATAGCATACTTGATATTTGATTATTGAGTTTTAACTATTTTTACATTTTTGAATTTGATTGGATTTTGGTTGTTTAATTTGCTAATTTTGAAATATGCGAAAGAAGACTACACCAAAATGAGTAGAAAGAAAACCAGAAAATAGGGACAAAAAAAAAATGTATCCAAAGAAACTTTGAACGAGATGGAGTGGAGAAAGGTATTTTGTTTTTATTTTTTTTATCTTTTATGCTAGATTTTTTTTCCATCTGATAAGGTCTCTGCATGCTCTGATTTTATTATGCAGAGTGCCTTACTAAATATTAGTTTACACAACGAAATAAATGCCACTTTAGCTAACACATGCTGTATTTTAGTGTTTGATTATTATTTCTGAATTTTAGTGTTTACTTGAGAGATATATTTGTACAGAAGGTAGCTCTTTTTTCTCTTCTGGAGAGTTTCCATTTTGTATTCATTCCTATGGAATTGTAAAATGAATTTTACAAGATCGGAAACAATTGATTCATCTTGTTACGGATGTTTATGTTCAGGTTGATGTACTAGTTTTTCTATTTTGTTCTACAAGATTGTTTGGAAATCTTGGAAATGAATTCATTCTAGAAAGGTTTAATTACTCTGTTGGTCCTTATAGTTTTGCGAAATTTTTAATTAGGTCCCTATACCTTTTTTCCCTTTAATTGGGTCCCTGCATCAAATTTTTTTTTCAATTAGGTCCTTTTTGGTAGTAATTGGCTTAATTATATAGGGATCCAACTAAAAAAAAATTGGTGCAAGGACTCAAATAAAGGAAAAGAAAGTGTAGGGACTCAATTAAAAAAATTGATGCAAGGACTCAATTAAAAGGAAAAAAAGTATAGGGACCTAATTAAAAATTTTGCGAAACTATAAGGACCAATAGAGTAATTAAACCTTCTAGAAATCGAATTCCATTCTTTCAAAGTACCTAAAAGTAAATTAGGTTAAATAAAGGTCTAATTTGCTATAGTAACTCTGAATTAAAAGTGAAGAATATATATGCTAAAAATGCCATTAAAACATAATGAATGAATTTGTTCTAGGTGAGTTTGTTGTCTTAATGAAGCGCAAAATAGTTGAAATTGTTAAGAACCAAGGCTTGCTCAATATAAATCATACATGGGATTTACCAAAATTATATATACTTTTCTAGAGTATGTTAAGCATCAATTTGTCTGGTTTGAAGTTAATTTACTTTGCATTGGAGCATTTAAGGATCTATTTTCTAATGCAATAATTCAAAGTTTATATATGAGTTTTATGGGACTTAATTAATAACAATCTGGCCTAAGCTTTTAGTGTTTACACAACGAAACAAATGCCACTTTAGCTAACACATGCTGTATTTTAGTGTTTGATTATTATCTCTAAATTTTAGTGTTTCCTTGAGAGATATATTTGTACAGAAGGTAGCTCTTTTTATTCTTCTGGAGAGTTTCCATTTTGCATTCATTCTTATGGAATTGTAAAATGAATTTTCTGAAAGAGAAAGTAGTTATGGCAAGACATTGTTGCAACTTGAAACACCTCTTGCTATTGTTATATTTTAATTCTCGAATGAACTAGCTCATTCAAATGACACAATTACTTATCTTAAGTTTGATTACAATGTTAGTCATATAGATGTTACATTATTGCCTTACTGAAATATTTATTATTTTAACTAATTGCAAGTTGGTAATTTGAATTGAAACTAAGCATGCTACTACTTTATATCTATGATTTGATTCGAATATGACTAGTATTTTCATTAATGTAGTGCTATGTTGACACGAGATGCACACCAAACTTGTTAGCGACACTTTCTTCTGACTATTTGAATGATGCGGAATACAATGAGGTCCGAGCAATGGGTTTTGGATCCCTCTTAGTTATTCCCAAGGAAAATTTAAACCATGATTTGATTTGGCCCTTGCAAATGCCTATAATCCCTCTAAATTTTATCTTCTCACTCCAATAGGAAAAGTAGATGTTACTTGGAATTCAGTTATAGCTGTCTTAGAATTGCGTGCATACAGTAATAATTAAAATTTTTTTAAGATCCTTTGGTTTTATTAATTAGGATTGACTGTATAAAATCAAATATGTTGTATAACATGTTTTAAGATCCTTCATTATGTTGTTATTAAATTTGATTTTTAATATCACTTGATTGGTATAGGAGTATAACTATATATTGAATCTGAATCTTGCATTACTGATGACTTGCTTGATGAACTTTTTACATATTGAAGCTATTGATGTTAAAAATATCGTGTTATGCAGAGTTTCATTATCATGTTGAATGAGTTTGATTATAATCATATTTCTCTCATTATTTTCTTTAAAATAGGTGACCCATTCAAGGAGGTAACTGAAGAGCATGAGCCCATGCTTTTAGAGTTCAAGAAAAAAAGTCCAAATGCTTTGAAACAAATCATGTTAGAAAATCCAAGAGGGGTCCTAAATTTAGGAGAGCTTTCTTGTTGTATGCATTGATAACATTTTTGTTACCAATAAATACAACAATAACTCGGGATAAAATTTTTCCATTTGTAATTGATGTTGATAATCCAATGAAGTGCAATTGGATTAGATGCATTGTTGATGGCCCTGCTGATGGAGTTAACAACTTTAAAGAAGGAGTGGTGTCAAGTTTGAATGGGTGCATATATGTGCTTCAGGTATTTTTCATTTAAACTAATTTTTTCTTTGACTATTATCTAAAGCATGTTTAATTATAATATAACTTTAATTAATTGAGTTCAAATTTTATACTTCCATAAGCAAAAATATAGACCCTTTGATTTGGAGAAAGAACTACAACCGCCTTGGCTTTCCCATTGGACAAAGGAACTCATTTATGCCCAAATAGCATTAGAAAGAAAAAGTTCATCGGTACTTACATTGTCTGCTCTCTAAAATTTCATTTTCTATCAATAATGAATGAATTTTCACTAATTATGCATGTGTTATAGGAGCTGGTCCGATAGTCCGACCAGTGTCTAAATGGCCAGTCCGACCAAAGAAAAAGGTTGTGAAAGAGGCTACCAAAGTAGAAAAATAGCAAAGTGAAAAGAGAAAAGTGGTAAACAGCCCTTAGAAGGATAAAAAATAATTGAGGCAAGAAGATTTTGCAAAATCAACAAAAGTTGAAAAACAACAAAGTGAAAAAAGAAAAGTGGTATATAGTCCTAACAAGGACAAAAAGGAATTGAGGCAAGAAGACTCTACAAAATCAAAGAGAGAAAAGAAGCAAGAAGAAAGAGCAAACACAAGTTCCAATGAAAAGTAAGTTAGTTTGGCATTTCCACCATTCTCTCTTTTGACTTTTTAGCACTCATGTATACTATATTCAAAGTTTGATTATACATGTTTACATATTTACAAAGTTTGATTATGCTCTGAGTTTGATTATACATATTTACAAAATTTGATTATACTCAGGTTTAGTGCTATATTTGACTACTTAGTTTGATTATACATGTTTATTGAGTTTGATTATACTTTGAGTTTGATTATACATGTTTACTGGGTTTGATTATACTCCGAGTTTGATTATACATGTTTATCGAGTTTGATTATATTCAGGTTCAGTGCTATATTTGACTGCTGAGTTTGATTATATGTATTTACTAAGTTTGATTATGCTAAGGTTTAGTGATATATTTGACTACTGTGTTTGATTATACATGTTTACTAAGTTTGATTATATATGACTAACGAGTTTGATTATCCTTCCCATAGTACAATCTAAATCTTCATGAAATGTAAATCGCAAATATGTTTCTAGTTTGATTACATCCTTGCTTTTCCATGCATTATCCACAGCCGGAATGAAAAGAAAAAACCATCAATTCCTAGCTTCAACCTTGGAGTTGAATTTCCTCCAACACCTCCAGCACCTCTGTTTCGAGGGTTACCTGAAACTATAGGTCGATCTCGGTCGAGATCTGCTGTTGGTGTCAGAGCTGTCGTGTCCGACTTGTTGGAGCGAGTGGTGCTACTGATCCTTGGTCACCGGAGGGTGGTGGTACCTGCAAGAGACTCCGATGCTTAAGTTAGCATGGGTTTTAAGCAGGTTTTTTGTATAGAATCAGAGTATGAGTTATACATGGGTGCTCCAATGTATTTATAGTAGTATGGGCTGTCCTTTCTAGATAAGATAAGTTAGTTATCTTATCTTATCTTTAAGTGAAGTCATCTTATCTCTAAGGGGAACCGCCTTTATCTTTCTAGACTTTAGCTGCCTTTAGATTGGGCTATGTCCCTTTGTTTGGGCCTGCTTGGGCTCCTTGTGGCGATTTGGCCGAACTCTTTAAAGAAGAGGTTGTGGGACCTGACCTGAAGAGGTCGGTCGCTTTGTCTTCAATCAGCCCGGGTCGGTAGCTCGACCTAGGGTATGAACAGTGCCCCTGGTTGAGCTCGACTTTTCCCTTAAGGTCATGTCCTTTAGACTTCGATCCTTTTGAGGAAATCGAGCTCGAGTATCTCGCCTTGGGTCGATCTCTAGTATGACTCCTGCTGGGATTTGAATGCGGAGCATTTTCTTTCTTTTTTCTCTTTAATTGCAGTGCGCGTTGCGCTTTCTTGGGAACGTGCGAGGGTTAAATGCTCATTAACTCCTCTTTTTCCGTTCCATTCTTTCCCTCTTTTTCATTTCATTTTGAATTTTTACGCCTGATCTTTCAGTTTCTCCTCTCCTTTTTCTTCGCCTTTTTCTCGCTGTAGTGCTTCGTTCCTCTACCCTTGCTTCGAAAGCGATTTGTTGGTGTGGATTCGTCGCTGTTTCTTCCTGATCCTTCCCTTGCGCTTGCTTTTTCTTCCTCTACAGGCTGGTATTTCTTTCCCTTTTATGTTTTCGTTAGTCGCCTTCTTGTATGTCTCCATTGTTGCATGTGTTTTTTTACTAATTTTGTCTCTGAGAATCTTGACCCCTTCGAAAAAAAGATTGTGTCTTTCTTTTTGACATTTTGTTTTCACGACTTTCTGAAAAAGCTTGCATCTTTGTGGTGATCTCTGCACTCTTTTGCTGTGATGTGCACCTGGTAATTTTTGCTTCCTTAGGGTTTTATTGTTTGTCACAATTTCTATCTCTTTTTCGTGGTTGTATCTCCCTGATCAAAGTCTTGGCTTTTGCGAATTTGTTGGTAGATTTATAGCTTTAAAAACTTCTTGTAGCTTTGATGATAAACTGCCAGTAGAAAAGGTTGTAACTTTGATGTTTTTTGTTGGTGATTATAACTTTCTTGTTGTTTTGTGTGGAGTGTCGTTTGCTAGAGAATGATTGTGTTTTCTTGTTGAGAGATGTTAGGGGATAGACTGTCGATTTCTTTCTTTCCGGGTTCTTGCCTTGTTACTGCCTCCAAAGGGTGCCCCTGGACTTTAGTGTGAGTCCTGGGATTTCCCTTTTACTGCCGTATATGACTCTTGATGCTCATATGTTATTGTCCAAGTTGTTTCCTTATTTGCCCGAGTTGTTTGGTAGTAATCCCATTTTTCTTTTTCTTACTATAGGAATAGTTGACCCATGTCTTCCCACAAAAACATTGTTGAGATGTCTACCAAGATCCCGGGTGGCATGTCTGATTGGCTGGACTCCATTGTGTTGATTTGTGTTACTGTGGCTGACCCTGAGTACTGTGTGTGACTTAGGAGGCACCATAGAATTTGTAGTAATCGGGACCAGGAGAAAAATTATGAGTTGGTGTCACCTGATCTTGAGGAGAGGGTTTGTTTTCCTCCATTGACTCAAGGGGAACATCCTTTTTTCTATGCTTATGACTACTTCTTCAGTCAATTGAATATTACCATTCCTTTTACCCCTTTTGAGACCGAGCTATTGTGGTCCTGTAAAGTAGCTCCTTTTCAGCTCCATCCGAACTCATGGGGTTTCATAAAAATCTTCCAATTGTTCTGTCAGGAACTGGATATCCGACCTACCCAAACTCTCTTTCTTTATCTTTTTGTGTTGACGAAGCCTGGGGTAGCTAAGTAGAAGGCTTCCTGGATTTCTTTCGGAGCTACCCAAGGAAAGAAAGTGTTCTCCATGTATGACGAGTCTTTTAGGGATTTTAAGAATTACTATTTCAAGGTCCGAGCTGTTGAGGGAGCTCGGCCCTTCTTTTTGGATGAAAATAATGAACCTGCCTTCCCTTTGTGCTGGCAAAAGAATGTGGTAGTGGGTAGGTATTCTTGGGAAAGTTTGGATGAGGTCGAGCAGGCCTTTGTGCAAGTGTTGGAGGAAAATTGGGGAGAGCCTCCCCATCTTGATATGAAGAAGTTTCTAGGAGATCCTTCCCTTCTTCAGGCTGAATTGGGTAGTTGTCGAATTCTTTTTTAGCTTTTCTTTATTTATTTGTTTGTTTGCCAATCTATCCCTTTTTTACTTGCAACTTGATTTTGCTGTTTCCTTTTTCAGAAATGGTGAAGTCTGCAGATTCTATGAAGGCCTATCGTTGGGCTAAGAAGGCGACTGCTGCTCAAAACATCTCGGCGAAGGCTTCTGGAGAAGGATCTACTCAAGTTCCTCCGAGGAAGTCGACCTTGGACACTTTTGGACCGAGGAAAGTAATCCCGAATCCTCAAGTTCGTGTGGTTCCTTCTGCTCCTCTCCAGTCAACCTCTGGTGCTGCCTCTTCTCCTACTGCTGGTCCTCCTCCTAAAAACCAGAAGACTGTGGTGTTTGTTGATAATCAAATTGCTCCTTATGGTTGACTGGTGCACGAAATTGTGATATCAGGCAACGGCGTCAGAAACTCTGTACGCACGTCTTAATAAATCGTTTTTCATTCACAACTTCGATACAACTAACCAGCAAGTGCATTGGGTCGTCCAAGTAATAAACCTTACGTGAGTAAGGATCGATCCCATGGAGATTGTTGGTATGAAGCAAGCTATGGTCACCTTGTAAATCTCAGTCAGGCGGATATCAAAAGGTTATGGAGTTTTCGAAATTAAATAATAAGTAAACATAAAATAAGGATAGAAATACTTATGTAATTCATTGGTTAGAATTTCAGATAAGCGTATAGAGATGCATTCGTTCCTCTGAACCTCTGCTTTCCTGCTGTCTTCATCCAATCAATCTTACTCCTTTCCATGGCTGGCTTTATGTAAGGACATCACCGTTGTCAATGGCTACTTTTTATCCTCTCTAGAAAATGGTCCGATGCGCTGTCACTGCATGGCTAATCGTCTGGAGGCATCACCCTTGTCAATGACTGCATCCCATCCTCTTGTGAAAATGGTCCAAATGCTCTGTCAAAGCACGGCTAATCATCTAAGGTTCTCGATCATACTGGAATAGGATTCACCCTCCTTTTGCGTCTGTCACTACACCCAGCACTCGCGAGTTTGAAGTTCGTCACAGTCATTCAATCCCAGAGTCCTACTCGGAATACCACAGACAAGGTTTAGACTTTCCGGACTCTCATGAATGCCGCCATCAATCTAGCTTATACCACAAAGATTCTGATTAAGAGATCCAAGAGATACTCATTCAATCTAAGGTAGAACGGAAGTGGTTGTCAGGCACGCGTTCATAGGGAATGATGATGATTGTCACGTTCATCACATTCAGGTTGAAGTGCGAATGAATATCTTAGAAGCGGAATAAGTTGAATTGAATAGAAAAACAGTAGTACTTTGCATTAATCTTTGAGGAACAGCAGAGCTCCACACCTTAATCTATGGAGTGCAGAAACTCTACCGTATGAAAATACATAAGTGATAATGGTTCAAGCATGGCCGAATGGCCAGCCCCCATGAAAGTCTAAGATAGCATAAAACTGATCAAAGACGTCTAATACAATAGTAAAAAGTCCTATTTATAATAAACTAGTTACTAGGGTTTACAGAAGTAAGTAATTGATGCATAAATCCACTTCCGGGGCCCACTTGGTGTGTGCTTGGGCTGAGCTTGAATGTTACACGTGTAGAGGTCAATCTTGGAGTTGAACGCCAGTTTGTAACGTATTTCTGGCGTTCAACTCTGGCTTGTGACGTGTTTCTGGCGTTTAACTCCAGATAGCAGCGTAGAACTGGCGTTCAACGACCTTTTACGTCATCTAAACTCAGCCAAAGTATGGACTATTATATATTGCTGGAAAGCCCTGGATGTCTACTTTCCAACGCAATTGAAAGCGCGCCATTTTGAGTTTGGTAGCTCTAGAAAATCCACTTTAAGTGCAGGGAGGTCAGAATCCAACAGCATCAGCGGTCCTTCTTCAACCTCTGAATCTGATTTTTGCTCAAGTCCCTCAATTTCAGCCAGAAAATACCTGAAATCACAGAAAAACACATAAACTCATAGTAAAGTCCAGAAATGTGAATTTAACATAAAAACTAATGAAAACATCCCTAAAAGTAACTAGATTCTACTAAAAATATACTAAAAATAATGCCAAAAAGCGTATAAATTATCCGCTCATCACAACACCAAACTTAAATTGTTGCTTGTCCCCAAGCAACCGAAAATCAAATAGGATAAAAAGAAGAGAATATACTATAAATTCCAAACTATCAATGAAACATAGCTCCAATTAAATGAGCGGGACTTGTAGCTTTTTGCCTCTTGAATAGTTTTGGCATCTCACTTTATCCATTGAAGTTCAGAATGATTGGTATCTATAGGAACTCAGAGTTCAGATAGTGTTATTGATTCTCCTAGTTCAGTATGATGATTCTTGAACACAGCTATTTTATGAGTCTTGGCCGTGGCCCTAAGCACTTTGTTTTCCAGTATTATTACCACCGGATACATAAATGCCCAGACACATAATTGGGTGAACCTTTTCAGATTGTGACTCAGCTTTGCTAAAGTCCCCAATTAGAGGTGTCCAGGATTCTTAAGCACACTCTTCTTTTGCTTTGGACCTTGACTTTAACCGCTCAGTCTCAAGTTTTCACTTGACACCTTCACGCCACAAGCACATGGTTAGGGACAGCTTGGTTTAGCCACTTAGGCCAGGATTTTATTCCTTTAGGCCCTCCTATCCACTGATGCTCAAAGCCTTGGGATCCTTTTTATTTACCCTTGCCTTTTGGTTTTAAAGGTTATTGGCTTTTTGCTCTTGCCTCTTGGTTTTAAGAGCTTTTGGCTTTTTCTGCTTGCTTTTTCTCTTTTTTTTTCTTTCTATTTTTTCGCTATTTTTTCTGCAAGCTTTGTTCTTTGCTGCTTTTTCTTGCTTCAAGAATCATTTTTATGATTTTTCAGATTATCAAATAACATGTCTCCTTATCATCATTCTTTCAAGAGCCAACATATTTAACATTCTTAAACAACAACTTCAAAAGACATATGCACTGTTCAAGCATTCATTCAGAAAATAAGAAGCATTGTCACCACATCAATATAACTAAACTAAGTTCAAGGATAAATTCGAAACTCATGTACTTCTTGTTCTTTTGAATTAAAACAGTTTTCATTTAAGAGAGGTGATGGATTCATAGGACATTCATAACTTTAAGACAAAGTTACTAAATACTAATGATCATGTAATGAAGACACAAACATGGATAAGCACTTAACATAGAGAAAATGAAAAACAGAGAATGTAAGAACAAGAAATGAGTCCACCTTAGTGATGGTGGCGTTTCCTTCTTGAGGAACCAATGATGTCCTTGAGCTCTTCTATGTCTCTTTCTTGTCTTTGTTGCTCCTTCCTCATTGCTTTTTGATCTTCTCTTATTTCATGAAGGATGATGGAGTGCTCTTGATGTTCCACCCTTAATTGTCCCATGTTGGAACTTAATTCTCCTAGGGAGGTGTTGATTTGCTCCCCATAGTTTTGTGGAGGAAAATGCATTTGAGGCATCTCCGAGATCTCATGGTGATGAGCTTCATGCGTCTCTTGAGATCCATGAATGGGCTCTCTTGCTTGCTCCATCCTTTTCTTAGTGATGGGCTTCTTTTCCTCAATGGGAATGTCTCCTTCTATGAAAGCTCCAGCTGAGTAACATAGATGGCAAATAAGATGAGGAAAAGCTAGCTTTGCCCCAGGAAAGGGCTTTTTGGCTATTTTGTAGAGTTCAAGGGAGATGACTTCATGAACTTCTACTTCTTCTCCAATTATGATGCCATGGATCATGATGGCCCGATCCACAGTAACTTCAGATCGATTGCTAGTGGGGATGATGGAGCGTTGGATGAATTCCAACCATCCTCTAGCCACAGGCTTGAGGTCCAGTCTTCTTAATTGAACCGGCTTGCCTTTGGAGTCAATCTTCCATTGAGCTCCTTCCACACATATGTCCATGAGGACTTGGTCCAACCTTTGATTAAAGTTGACCCTTCTAGTGTAGGGGCGTGCATCTCCTTGCATCATAGGCAAGTTTAGGGGTGTGCATGGGCCGGGTGAAGCCGGGTTTGATGTGACCCAGACCCGACCCGAAATATATACCGGGCCTATTTGGTAGACCCGAACCCGACCCTAGACCCGATGAAACCTATACACTTTCGGGCCACGATTATACCGGGTAAAAACCGGGTGAAAACCGGGCCGTTAATATTATATTACCTTGATACCTTCTTGTAAGTTAGCATGTAAAAATATCCAAATTTTCAAGACTCCAATCATTATTTAACATGGTAAAATTCACTTAGAAAAATATAATAAGAACCAACTCTTCTCTAAAATTAAAGCATAACCATAATCAATACTAATATTGCCTAATAACACCAAATATTTAAATCAATACAAATAACACAAGATTATGAATTAGTCTAAAGTCTTATGCATTTTAAACATAAAATATTAACTTATAGTCTTATATATAATGACTAATAACACAAAATATTAAGGTTTACAACACTTAAATTTCACATAATAATAGCCATCATCCATCACTAATAACACAAAATATTAATTATGTATGATGACCGGGCCACCGGGCCGATTTCGGGTGACCCGAGCTATGACCCGGACCCGACCCGAAATAATGACCGGGTCTATTTTTGAGACCCATACCCGACCCTAGACCCGATGAAATCACACCAAATTAGCCCCTAAAGTGTTCGGGACTGGGCCGGGTCTTCGGGCCGGGCCGGGCCATGCACACCCCTAGGCAAGTTAAACGCCAACCTCACATTTTCCAGACTAAAATCTAAGTATTTTCCCCGAACCATTGTAATATAATTCTTTGGGTTTGGGTTCTTACTTTG
This sequence comes from Arachis hypogaea, assembly GCF_003086295.3. Classification (NCBI taxonomy): domain Eukaryota; kingdom Viridiplantae; phylum Streptophyta; class Magnoliopsida; order Fabales; family Fabaceae; genus Arachis; species Arachis hypogaea. The sequence continues at coordinate 32,490,502 of NC_092049.1, forward strand.
ATCATGGTTCCTAGTGATCCATGCATTGGCATAGAACTCTTGAACCATTAGGATGCCGACTTGTTGGATGGGGTTTGTTAGAACTTCCCAACCTCTCCTTTGGATTTCATGTCGGATCTCCGGATACTCATTCTTCTTGAGCTTGAAAGGGACCTCGGGGATCACCTTCTTCTTGACCACAACATCATAGAAGTGGTCTTGATGAGCTTTGGAGATGAATCTTTCCATCTCTCATGACTCAGAGGTGGAAGCTTTTGTCTTCCCTTTCCCTTTTCTAGAGGATTCTCCGGTCTTGGGTGCCATCAATGGTAATGGAAAAACAAAAAGCTTATATTTTTACCACACCAAACTTAGAATATTGCTCGCCCTCGAGCAAGAGAAGAAAGAATAGATGAAGAAGAAGAAGAAGATATGGAGGAGAGGGGGGAGGGGTGTATTCGGCCAAGAAGGGGAAGAGAGGGTTGTGTTGTATGAAAATGAAGAAGAATGGAGGGCTTTATATAGGGAAGGGAGGGGGGTAAGGTTCGGCCATAAGGGTGGGTTTTGGGTGGGAAATTGATTTTGAATTTTGAAGGTAGGTGGGGTTTATGAGGTAGGTTTATGGGGAAGAGTGGATTGATGTGAGTGGTAAAGTGGTTATAGGGAAGAGAGATTGAGGTGATTGGTGAAGAGTTTTGGGGAAAAGTGTTTATGGGATTGTGTGAAAGAGGGGTGAGAAGAAGTGAGTGGAGGTAGGTGGGGATCCTGTGGGGTTCACAGATCCTGAGGTGATCCTGTGGGGTCCACAGATCCTGAGGTGTTCAAGGATTTACAACCTTGCACCAAATTAGGCATGCAAAATGCCCTTGCACACAACTCTGGGCATTCAGCGCCAGATTGGTGCTTGTTCTGGGCGTTGAACGCCCATTTGTTGCCATTTCTGGCGTTGAACCCCAGAACCATGCTTGTTCTGGGCGTTCAGCGCCAGCTCTTCTCCAGGGTGCAATTCTGGCGTTCAAACGCCCAGATGCTGCCCATTTTGGGCATTCAGCGCCAGAACCATGCTCTGTTCTGGCGTTGAACGCCAGCCAGATGCTTCTTACTGGCGTTTAAACGCCAGTAAGGTCTTCCGCCAGGGTGTGATTTTTCTTCTGCTGTTTTTGATTCCGTTTTCAATTTTTATATTTATTTTGTGACTCCACATGATCATGAACCTAATAAAACATGAAAGAACAAGAAAAATAAAATTAGATAAATAAAAATTGGGTTACCTCCCAACAAGCACTTCTTTAATGTCAATAGCTTGACAGTGGGCTCTCATGGAGCCTCACAGATGTTCAGAGCATTGTTGAGACTTCCCAACACCAAACTTAGAGTTTGGATATGGGAGTTCAACACCAAACTTAGAGTTTGGTTGTGGCCTCCCAACACCAAACTTAGAGTTTGACTGTGGGGGCTCTGGTTGACTCTGTTTTGAGAGAAGCTTACTGTGCCTCTTTTCCATGTTTACAGAAGGGTAACCTTGAGTTGTAAACACAAGGGATTCCTCATTCAATTGAAGGACTAATTCACCTCTGTCAACATCAATCACAGCTCTTGATGTGGCTAGGAAAGGTCTTCCAAGGATGATGGATTCATCCTCATCCTTCCCAGTATCAAGGATTATGAAATCAGCAGGGATGTAAAGGCCTTCAACCTTTACTAACACGTCCTCTACTTGTCCATAAGCCTGTTTTCTTGAATTGTCTGCCATCTCTAATGAGATTTTAGTAGCTTGCACCCCAAAGATTCCCAGTTTCTCTATTACAGAGAGAGGCATGAGGTTTATCCCTGAACCAAGGTCACACAGAGCCTTTTCAAAGATCATGTTGCCTATGGTACAAGGTATTACGAACTTTCTAGGATCCTGTTTCTTCTGAGGCAATGTCAGTTGATCCAGATCACTTAGTTCATTGGTGAACAAGGGAGGTTCATCTTCCCAAGTCTCAATACCAAATAATTTGGCATTCAGCTTCATAATTACACCAAGGTACTTGGCAACTTGCTCTTCAGTAACATCCTCATTTTCTTCAGAAGAGGAATACTTATCAGAGCTCATGAAGGGCATAAGGAGGTTTAATGGAATCTCTAGGGTCTCTAGATGAGTCTCAGATTCCTTTGGTTCCTCAAAGGAAAACACCTTATTGATCACTGGACGTCCCAGGAGGTCTTCCTCACTGGGATTTACGTCCTCCCCTTCCTCTCCAGGTTCGGCCGTGTTGACTATGTCAATGGCCTTACACTCTCCTTTTGGATTTTCTTCTGTATTGCTTGGGAGAGTACTAGGAGGGATTTCAGTGATCCTTTTACTCAGCTGGCCCACTTGTGCCTCCAAATTTCTAATGGAGGACCTTGTTTCATTCATGAAATTTACAGTGGCCTTAGATAGATCAGAGACTAAGTTTGCTAAATTAGAGGTATTTTATTTAGAGTTCTCTGTCTGTTGCTGAGTGGATGATGGAAAAGGTTTACTATTGTTAAACCTATTTCTTCCACCATTATTAAAGCCTTGTTGAGGCTTTTGTTGATTCTTCCATGAGAGATTTGGGTGATTTCTCCATTAGGGGTTATAGGTATTTCCATAAGGTTCACCCATGTAATTCACCTTTGCTATTGCAGGGTTTTCAGGATCATAAGCTTCTTCTTTAGAAGATGCCTCTTGAGTACTGTTGGATGCAGCTTGTATTCCATTCAGACTCTGAGAAATCATATTGACTTGCTGAGTCAATATTTTATTCTGAGCCAATATGGCATTCAGAGTATCAATTTCAAGAACTCCCTTCTTCATAGGTGTCCCATTACTCACAGGATTCCTCTCAGAAGTGTACATCAACTGGTTATTAGCAACCATGTCAATGAGTTCTTGAGCTTCTGCAGGCATTTTCTTTAGGTGAATGGATCCACCTGCAGAAGTATCCAATGACATTTTAGCCAATTCAGATAGACCATCATAGAATATATCCAGGATGGTCCATTCTGAAAGCATGTCAGAAGGACACTTTTTGGTCAGTTCTTTATATCTCTCCCAAGCTTCATAGAGGGATTCACCTTCTTTCTGTCTAAAGGTTTGAACATCCACTCTAAGCTTACTCAGCTTTTGAGGAGGAAAGAACTTGGCTAAGAAAGCCTTGACTAGCTTATCCCAAGAGTTCAGGCTATCTTTGGGTTGAGAGTCCAACCATGCTCTAGCTCTGTCTCTTACAGCAAAAGGGAAAAGCATGAGCCTGTAGACTTCAGGATCTACTCCATTAGTCTTAACAGTATCACATATCTACAAGAATTCAGTTAAGAACTGAAAAGGATCTTCAGATGGAAGTCCATGAAACTTGCAGTTCTGCTGCATCAGAGAAACTAATTGAGGTTTCAGCTCAAAATTGTTTGCTCCAATGGCAGGAATGGAGATGCTTCTTCCATGTAAATTGGAATTAGGTGCAGTAAAGTCACCAAGTATCCTCCTTGCATTATTATTATTTTCGGCTGCCATCTCCTCTTCTTGTTCGAAAATTTCTGAAAGGTGCTTGCTGGATTGTTGTAATTTAGCTTCTTTTAGTTTCCTCTTCAGAGTCCTTTCAGGTTCTGGATCTGCTTCTACAAGAATTTTCTTGTCCTTGCTCCTGCTCATATGAAAAAGAGGGACAGAAAAATAATAATAATAGGGGTCATTTTTACCACAGTATAGAGGTCCCTGTGTGAGTAGAAGAAAAGAATGTAATGTAAAGAAAGAAACACAAGGGTAAGGAGAGCAGAGATGTGGGATGAAGAGAGGTGTTAGTAGATGAATAAATAAATAGAAGGAGATGAGAGAGAAGGAGAATTTTCGAAAATTATTTTTGAAAAAGAGTTAGTGATTTTCGAAAATAGTTTTTGAAAAAGGTTAGTAATTTTTCGAAAATTAAAATCAAAAATTAAAATAATTAGTTAATTAAAAGGAAATTTTGAAAAAGAGGAAGATATTTTCGAAAATTAGAGAGAGAGAGTTAGTTAGGTAGTTTTGAAAAAGATAAGAAACAAACAAAAAGTTAGTTAGTTAGTTGAAACAAATTTGAAAATCAATTTTGAAAAGATAAGAAGATAAGAAGTTAGAAAGGATATTTTAAAATCAAATTTTGAAAAAGATAAGATAAAGAGATATTTTTGAAAAGATATGATTGAAATTAGTTTTGAAAAATATTTGATTTTTAAAATCACAATTAATACCTTGATTCACAAGAAATCACAAAATATGATTCTAGAACTTAAAGTTTGAATCTTTCTTAACAAGTAAGTAACAAACTTGAAATTTTTGAATCAAAACATTAATTGTTGATGTTATTTTCGAAAATTATGAGATAAAATTAAGAAAAAGATTTTTGGAAAAGATTTTTATAATTTTCGAAAATAACTAAGAAAAATGAAAAAGAATTGATTTTTGAAAAAGATTTTGAAAAAGATAAGATTTTTAAATTGAAAATTTGATTTGACTCATAAAAACAACTAGATTTTAAAAATTTTTGAAAAAGTCAAATCTAATTTTCGAAATTTTAAGAGAGAAAAAGGGGAAGATATTTTTTTGATTTTTTTGAATTTTTTATGATGAGAGGGAAAAACATGAAAAAGACTCAATGCATGAAAATTTTGGATCAAAACAATGAATGCATGCAAGAATACTATGAATATCAAGATGAACACCAAGAATATTTTGAATGTCAAAATGAACATCAAGAACTTATTTTTGAAAAATTTTTAATGCAAAGAAAACATGCAAGACACCAAACTTTCAACTTGACTCAAGACTCAAATAAGAAACATGAAATATTTTTTATTTTTATGATTTTTTTTGGATTTTTGTATATTTTTTTTTGAAAAAACATATAGGAAAAAGAAAATAAGAATTTCAAAATTTTTTTATATGAATTCTAGGAATCTTGTATTCTTAGTCTAAAGCTCCAATCCGAGGGTTAGGCATGGCTTAATAGCCAGCCAAGCTTTAGTATGTAACTCAGACATGCCATGGCTGACATTCCAATTAACTTGCCTCTATGCTGATGGTTGGAAGCCCCTATCCAAAAGAATTAGACATGGCTTTACAGCCAGCCAGGCTTCAACATGCTTCATGAAACTCTAGAATTCATTCTTAAAAATTCTGAAGAAAAAATATATTTTTGAAAAGATTTATTTATTTTTTTCGAAAACAGATGAGAAATTTTTGAAAGGTTTTTGAAAATTTTTTGAAAATAAAACAAAAAGAAAATTACCTAATCTGAGCAACAAGATGAACCGTCAGTTGTTCAAACTCGAACAATCCCCGGCAACGGCGCCAAAAACTTGGTGCACGAAATTGTGATCTCAGGCAACGGCGCCAGAAACTCTGTACGCACGTCTTAATAAATCGTTTTTCATTCACAACTTCGATACAACTAACCAGCAAGTGCACTGGGTTGTCCAAGTAATAAACCTTACGTGAGTAAGGGTCGATCCCACAGAGATTGTTGGTATGAAGCAAGCTATGGTCACCTTGTAAATCTCAGTCAGGCGGATATCAAAAGGTTATGGAGTTTTCGAAATTAAATAATAAGTAAACATAAAATAAGGATAGAAATACTTACGTAATTCATTGGTTAGAATTTCAGATAAGCATATAGAGATGCATTTGTTCCTCTGAACCTCTGCTTTCCTGCTGTCTTCATCCAATCAATCTTACTCCTTTCCATGGCTGGCTTTATGTAAGGACATCACCGTTGTCAATGGCTACTTTTTATCCTCTCTGGAAAATGGTCCGATGCGCTGTCACTGCATGGCTAATCGTCTGGAGGCATTATCCTTGTCAATGGCTGCATCCCATCCTCTTGTGAAAATGGTCCAAATGCTCTGTCACAGCACGGCTAATCATCTGAGGTTCTCGATCATACTGGAATAGGATTCACCCTCCTTTTGCGTCTGTCACTACGCCCAGCACTCGCGAGTTTGAAGTTTGTCACAGTCATTCAATCCAGAGTCCTACTCGAAATACCACAGACAAGGTTTAGACTTTCCGAACTCTCATGAATGCCGCCATCAATCTAGCTTATACCACGAAGATTCTGATTAAGAGATCCAAGAGATACTCATTCAATCTAAGGTAGAACGGAAGTGGTTGTCAGGCACGCGTTCATAGGGAATGATGATGATTGTCACGTTCATCACATTCAGGTTGAAGTGCAAATGAATATCTTAGAAGCGGAATAAGTTGAATTGAATAGAAAAACAGTAGTACTTTGCATTAATCTTTGAGGAACAGCAGAGCTCCACACCTTAATCTATGGAGTGCAGAAACTCTACCGTATGAAAATACATAAGTGATAATGGTTCAGGCATGGCCGAATGGCCAGCCCCCATGAAAGTCTAAGATAGCATAAAACTGATCAAAGATGTCTAATACAATAGTAAAAAGTCCTATTTATAATAAACTAGTTACTAGGGTTTACAGAAGTAAGTAATTGATGCATAAATCCACTTCCGGGACCCACTTGGTATGTGCTTGGGCTGAGCTTGAATGTTACACGTGTAGAGGTCAATCTTGGAGTTGAACACTAGTTTGTAACGTATCTCTGGCGTTCAACTCTGGCTTGTGACGTGTTTCTGGCGTTTAACTCTAGACAACAGCGTAGAACTGGCGTTCAACAACCTTTTATATCGTCTAAACTCGGCCAAAGTATGAACTATTATATATTTATGGAAAGCCCTAGATGTCTACTTTCCAACGCAATTGGAAGCGTGCCATTTTGAGTTTTGTAGCTTCAGAAAATCCACTTTGAGTGCAGGGAGGTCAGAATCCAACAGCATCAGCAGTCCTTCTTCAACCTCTGAATTTGATTTTTGCTCAAGTCCCTCAATTTCAGCCAGAAAATATCTGAAATCATAGAAAAACACATAAACTCATAGTAAAGTCCAGAAATGTGAATTTAACATAAAAACTAATGAAAACATCCCTAAAAGTAACTAGATTCTACTAAAAACATACTAAAAACAATGCCAAAAAGCGTATAAATTATCCGCTCATCATTGACTTCCAATGGAAGATGTGTCCATCCTTCATCACTTGAATTTTATCACCAGTAACAGTATTTTGATGGGCCATATGGGTGCATCCCTATTCCGTACTGTTCAGGGTTCCCCAGTCCATGCAACTAAGGCTTTTCTGGAGGATGCTAAATTGGATTTTGATAGAATAAAGGGGGTGAAGGATGAGCTTGATGCTAGGTAATTAAGCTGGAGCTGGATTTGGAGAAGGAAAAGCCCCGAGCTACCAGGGCTGAGGCGGCTGCAAACTTGAGAGAGTAGATGATGAAGAAACACAAGGAAAGTTATACCCGTACTTATGCCGAGCTGTTGGAGTTGAAGGAGAGACTTGCTTCTGCCCATGCGGATTACGCCGATCTCCAGGGTCATCTGGTAGATGCTATAACGGGTGCTTATGACAACTTAAAGGCACAGGTCCAAGTTCTAGCTCCTGAACTCGACCTGACTCTCTTCAGTTTGGACAATGTGGTAGAGGATAGCAAGATAGTGCCTGCCCCGGATGATGAAGATGACGGGCCTCCTCCTGCACCGCCAGCCAAAGCTTCTGCAGCCACGACTTCTTCAACTCCTTCAGCTGAGGTCGACCATCCCGAACCTGATCCTGATTGTCAAATTCTTAATCGGGAGGATGGTACTGTGGACGCCACCCCCTTGAAGATCATTCCTCCTCCTTCAGCCACAGATGCTACTACTGGGGAAAATTTGAACCCCTTATGATTTCTTTGTTTTATCTGTACAACCCGATTTTTGGGCTTTTGAACTCTGTTTTTTGTAACTTGTGTATGGTTTGGCTCTCTTGACTTTTAGTTGCTAACTTTATAAGTAGAAAAACAAAATACTTTGAACTCTTGAGGCCCTCTTTCAAGTCACCTTCTGAGTCTTTAATAATAGATGTGTTTCCTTTGATATGTTGATCGTTCTTTTGCAAGCTTTGCAAATTTTTATAGAGAGTTGGTACTTTTGCTTGTCTGACCTCTTTTGATCATTTCTAGTTTTGTCCACTTTCTGCTTGGTCGAGGTAATCCTTGGGGATAACTTGTCCAACAACTTTTTTAGTGTTCTCGTAGAACCTTTTTAGTTAGTCTGAACAATTTTGATAGCCTTGTCGTGGAGTTGTAGCTTTTTGGGCAAAGTTGTGTCTCTTTTAGCGCATGCTTTTCGATGGTCCGACTTCTCTTGTCAATCCTTCTTAAGTTATTTTTAGTAGTCCATTTTTAGTCAGACCTCGTCAGGCCACTTTTTATGGATTACTTTTTATAACTTTTTGCGTTGATTGGTTTGGTTCGACTTCTTCTTTGTCGGGCCTTCCTAAGTTATTTTTAGTAATCAATTTTTAGTCAGACCTCGTCAGGCCGCTTTTTATGGATTACTTTTTATAACTTCTTGCATTAATCTGTTTTTATCGCTTTCACCTTGTCGACTTCTTTGTAATCGGGCGATGAATGTGGTTTTCATTTTGCCGACCCTGTCGTGATCGGGCGATGAATTTGGTTTTCATCTTGCCGACCTTGTCGTGATTGGGCGATGAATTTGGTTTTCATCTTGCCGACCTTGTCGTAATTGGACGATGAATTCTTGCACTCAGATTAATGCGTCTTGGTAGGATACTTTTTTTAGGGAATCTGAAAAACTTTATTCAAGTAGGAAATATAAAATAGACAAGACTATATACATATAAGTGCTTACCCTTCTAAGTCGGAAAATTTTGTAGATCTTGGCCTGGCGCCTCATTAAAAAACCTTTGCAGGAAAAAGAGTGCACCTTGACCTAAGATCTTTATCACTTTCTAACTATAGTACCTTCTTAAGTTACAGGCATGCCATGACTTTGGTAGCTCTCGCCCCTCGAGGTCAAACACTTTGTAGTAGCCTTTCCCAAGTACCTCTATAACTCGGTAAGGCCCTTTCCAATTAGCTGCTAGCTTCCCTTCTCCTGATCGACCTACTTCGATGTCATTTTGGATTAGGATGAGATCGTTGATGGCGAAACTTCGCTGGACTACCTTCCAGTTGTACCTTGAAGCCATTCGACGCTTTAATGCTTCCTCTCTAATCCGAGCACTTTCTCAGACCTCGGGTAGTAGGTCGAGTTCTTTCCTTTGAATTTGGAAGTTGGCCTCTTCATTGTAGAGGATCATTCTGGGGGATGCTTCTTCGATCTCTACTGGGATCATTGCCTCCATTCCGTAAGCGAGTCAGAAGGGTGATTCTCCTGTGGTAGAGTGTGGAGTAGTCTGATATGCCCATAGGACTTGTGAAAGCTCTTCAACCCAAGCTCCCTTTGCGTCCTGTAGTCTCTGTTTTAACCCAGCTAGTATGACTTTATTGGCATCTTTTGCCTATCTGTTAGCTTGTGGGTGTTCTACGGATGTGAATTGGTGCTTTATTTTCAAGTCAGCTACTAAGTTCCTAAAACCATTATCAGTAAATTGAGTGCCATTATCTGTGGTGATGGAGTAAGGGACCCCAAACCTTTTAATAATGTTCCTGTATAGAAATTTCTGACTTCTTTGAGCGGTGGCATTGGCTAGGGGCTCTGCCTCAATCCATTTTGTGAAATAGTCTACCCCTACAATAAGGAACTTGACTTGTCCTGATCCTTGGGGAAAGGGTCCGAGGAGGTCTAGCCCCCATTTTGCGAACGGCCAGGGTGACGTTACATTGATGAGCTCTTCTGGTGGAGCGATGTGGAAGTTAGCATGTTTCTGACATGGTGGCCATGTTTTGACGAACTCTGTCGCTTGTTTGTGTTAGGTTGGCCAGAAGAATCCAGCTCGGAGTACCTTTTTGGAAAGAGCTCGTGCCTCGAAGTGGTTGCCACACATGCCACTGTGTACTTCTTCTAGGACTTCCCTTGTATTGGAAGTCGGTACGCATTTTAGGATGGGTGTTGAGATCCCTCTCCTATATAAGATGTCACCCACCATAGTATAGTACTGTGCTCCTCGTATCAACCTCTTTGCCTCCTTCTTATCTGTGGGGAGTGTCTCTGTTTTGAGGTAGTTGATAATGGGGGTCATCCACCCTTGATCCTGACCAAATATGGCTAGGACCTTTTCTTCTTCTGTGATTGATGGGCTTTGCAATGTTTCCTAGATGAGGCTTCTGTTATTGCCCCTTGGTTTGGTGCTGGCTAGTTTTGAGAGTGCATCCGCCCGAGCATTCTGTTCTCGAGGTATATGTTGGACCTCATATTCCCCGATCTGCCCAAGCTATTTTCTAGTTTTGTCGAGATATTTCTTCATGGTAGGGTCCTTATCTTGGTAGCTCTCTTCTATTTGTGAGGTAACTACTTGTGAATCACTGAAGATAGTGAGCTTTTGCACTCCTACCTCTTTAGCCAGCCTCAAACCAGCCAGTAATGCCTCATATTCAGCTTGATTATTTGAAGCAGGAAATTCAAACTTTAGTGAGAGTTTGATCTGGATACCCTGATCGCTTTCTATTATCACACTTGCACCACTCCCGGTTTTATTTGAAGAGTCGTCCATGTAGAGATTCCATTTTATGGGAGTTCCTGGGGTATTAGTGTACTCGGCAATGAAATCGGCCAGATACTGTGATTTGATGGTTGTCCGAGCTTCATATTAAAGATTGAATTCGGACAACTCAATAGCCCACTGCAGGATTCTTCCAACTAAGTCTGTCTTCTGGAGGATTCCTTTTATGGGCTGGTTGGTCCGAACCTTGATAGTGTGAGCTTGAAAGTATGGGCGGAGTCGTCGAGAAGTGAGTATGAGAGCGTAAGCGAACTTTTCTATCTTTTGATAGTTCAGTTCGGCCCCTTTTAAAGCTTTGCTAATGAAGTAGATGGGTTGCTTCCCACCTTCGTCTTCTCTGACTAGTGCTGAAGTGATTGCCCGATTTTCCACTGCGAGGTATAATATGAGCACTTCTCCTTCCCGTGGTCGGGTAAGAATGGGTGGTTGCCCCAAGAATTTTTTGAAATCCTGCAAGGCTTGCTCACACTCTGTTGTCCATTCAAACCTCTTTCCTTTCCTTAATGTGGCCTAAAAGGGGAGAAATCTGATGGTTGACCCGACTAGAAACCTGGACAAGGCTGCAAGTCTTCTGTTGAGCTGTTGTACTTTATTGACGTAGGTTGGACTTTTCATGTCGAGTACAGCCCGACATTTATCTGGGTTCGCCTCAATTCCTCTTTGCGTGAGCATGAAGCCCAAGAATGTGCCAGCTTCTACTACAAAGGTGCACTTTGCGGGATTAAGTCGCATTCTATACTTTCTGATGGTGTCGAACACTTTGGTGAGGTCGGGCAACAAGGATTCCTCACTTTGTGTTTTTACCAGCATATCGTCTACGTAAACCTCTATTAATCTCCCAATGTGGTCTGCAAAGACTTTGTTCATCAATCTTTGGTAGGTAGCTCCTGCGTTTTTGAGCCCGAATGGCATGACGATATAGCAATAATTTGCTTTTGGGGTTAAAAACGAGGTCTTTTCTTGATCGGGTGGGTACATTGGGATTTGATTGTATCCTGAATAAGCATCCATGAAAGAGAGGTACTTGTATCCGGAAGATGCATCCACTAGAGTGTCTATACTTGGGAGTGGGTAGGGATCTTTTGGGCAGGCTTTATTGAGATCGGTGTAGTCAGTGCACATCCACCACTTCCCATTTGACTTTTTTACCAAGACAACATTGGCTAGCCATAGTGGGTATTTGACCTCCCTTATGAACCCTACCTTCAGTAAGGCTTGTACCTATTCTTCCACGGCTTGGAACTTTTCTGGTCCAAGCTTCCTACGCTTCTACTGCACTGGCTGAGATCCTGGGTATACTGCCAGTTTGTGGCACATTAGTTTGGGATCTATGCCCGGCATGTATACGGCCTTCCATGCAAAGATATCGGCATTATCCTTTAGGAATTGTATCAGAGACTCTTTTAAATCTCCCTTTAAGGTTGCCCCAATATTTGTCGTCTTATCCCGGGCCTCGCCGATTTGGACCTCTTCAGTCTCGCCTTCTGGCTGTGGACGAAGTTCCTTGCGAGCTCGGACTCCCGCGAGCTCAATCGTGTTGAGTTCCTCTCTTTTGGGGTTGCCTTTAAGGTTTAGACTTTCATTGTAACAGTGTCGTGCAATTTTTTGGTCTCCCTTTATTGTGGCAATCCCCTCCGGAGTTGGGAACTTCATGCAGAGATGTGGAGTCGAGACCACTGCGGTGAGCTGGTTCAGTGTTGTCCGACCTATTAGGGCATTGTAAGCTGAGCTCACGTTGACTACGATGTAGTCTATGTTGAGTGTCCTTGACCGGGTTCCCTTTCCAATGGTCGTGTGTAGTGAGATGTATCCAAGTGGTTGGATTGAAGTGTCTCCCAGTTTGAACAGGCTGTTTGGATATACTCTGAGCTCTTTATCTTGTAGGCCGAGTTTGTCAAAGGTGGATTTAAACAAGATATCCGCGAAGCTTCCTTGGTCTACCAGTGTTCAGTGGAGATTAGCGTTGGCCAATATGATAGTAATGACCATGGGATCATCATGTCCCGGGATGATGCCTGTTGCGTCTTCTTGGGTAAAGGTAATAGTGGGGAGGTCGAATGACCTCTCTCCTTCCCCGACGTGATATACTTCTTTAAGGTGTCTTTTGTGAGATAATTTAGAGATCCCTCCTCATGTGAATCCTCCATTTATCATATGAACATGTCTCTCCGGAGTGTGAGGTGGTCGTTCAGCTCGTCCGACCTCTTCGTCTCTTCTTCTTTTTCTTAGTTCATCTGCTTTATTGGCTAAATACCGATCTAATCGCCCTTCTCTTGCCAATTTCTCTATGACATTTTTTAGGTCGAAACACTCGTTAGTAGGATGTTCATAAATTCGGTGGTATTCGCAGTACTCTGTCCGACTTTCCCCTCCTTTCTTGCTTTTGATTGGGCGGGGTGGTGGGATCTGTTCTGTGTTGCATATTTCACGGTAAACATCCACAAGAGACACTCGAAGAAAGGTGTACTTGTGGTATTTTCTAGTCTTCTCGCTAGGTTGATCTTCTTTTTTCTTGGACTCTTTATCCTTGTCCCGAGAGGGGTAGGAGAATCCAGGTTTTGAGGTTTCTCCTAATCGAAAATTCTCTTCCATGTTAATATACTTTTCTGCCCGCTCTTGTACCTCGTCCAGAGATGTTGGATGCTTTTTTGATATGGAGTGACTAAAAGGTCCTTCTCTCAGGCCATTGATGAGACCCATAATGGATGCTTCTGTGAGCAGACTTTGTAAGTCCAGACACGCTTTGTTGAATCTTTTCATATAGTTGCGAAGACTTTCCGATCTCCTTGCTTGATTCCTAGTAGGCTCGGGGTGTGTTTGGCTTTGTCCTTCTGGATGGAGAATCTGGCAAGGAATTTTTTGGCTAAGTCGTCAAAACTTGTGATGGATCTTGGAGGTAAACTGTCGAACCACTTTATTGCTGTCTTTGTCAGGGTAGTCGGGAAGGCTTTGCATCAAACGGCGTTCGAGGTGTTAGTGAGATACATTCTGCTTCTGAAATTGCTGAGATGATGGCTTGGATCCGAGGTACCATCGTATGAAGTCATGTCAAGAGCTTTAAAATCATTTGGAACTTTAGCTTTCATGATCTCTTTGGTGAAGGGATCTTAGTCTTTGTGGGAGCTGTCATCGTGACTGGATTGAACGGTTTTAGCTTTGAGATCAGTCTCGAGTTTTAGGAGTTTGTCCTCTAACCCTCGGCATCGTATTGTTTCCCTTCGGAGATCTCTTTCAGCTTCGCGTTAGTATTTGGCCTTTTGTTCGAGCTGTTTGAGGCGTTCTTGCTGTTCTCGGAGGGTATCTAGAATTTCTGTGTTTGGAGAACGCTTGTCCCCATTTTGTTGAGGTGTATCTTTCGGTGTGATATCCGCGTTCATATGCGGTGTTCTTTCTTCCAAACCGGAGTTGTGATCATTGTCAAGGTTGTCCGCCATGATGCTGGAATGACTTCCAGGTTCCCCGGCAATGGTGCCAATGTTTCGAGGGTTACCTGAAACTGTAGGTCAATCTCGGTCAAGATCTATTGTTGGTGCCGGAGCTGTCGTGTCCGACTTGTTGGAGCAGGTGGTACTGCTGATCCTTGGTCACCGGAGGGTGGTGGTACCTGCAAGAGACTCCGATGCTTAAGTTAGCATGGGTTTTAATCAGGTTTTTTTGTGTAGAATCAGAGTATGAGTTATACCTGGGTGCTCCAGTGTATTTATAGTAGTGTGGGTTGTCCTTTCTAGATAAGATAAGTTAGTTATCTTATCTTATCTTTAAGTGAAGTCATCTTATCTCTAAGGGGAACCGCCTTTATCTTTCTAGGCTTTAGCTACCTTTAGATTGGGCTATGTCCCTTTGTTTGGGCCTGCTTGGGCTCCTTGTGGCGATTTGGCCGAACTCTTTAAAGAAGAGGTCGGGGGACCTGACCTGAAGAGGTCGGTCACTTTGTCTTCAATCAGCCCGGGTTGGTAGCTCGACCCAGGGTATGAACAACCTCCAACACCTCCAACAGCTATGACCTTGGATTCAATTGATGTTCCAACCCAACAAGTGTTGGGTTCAAAGACATCATCCCTCAATCAAACAACAGATGTGCCAATAAAGGTGTCAGAACCAATTGTTGAGGAATTAGTGTTGGATGCTAATATGACTGAAAAATTATACAAGTGGGTGATGGACGAAGGGAAAGATGAAGAGGAGATTGTGGTAACATTTAGTGACTAGCGCAATGTCTTCCTTAAAAGGACTAATGCACAAACAATAAAGCCACGAAATGAAATAGATAATTGGGTTAGTAACACAAAATATTTTATTTATTATAAAGTATTTATTTTATTCTTGAATTATTTGATTGTAAATTGTTTTCTTTGCTTGTATCAAGGTGGTCAACTATTTTTCATGCATGCTCAATGAGTTACCACAAACAAGATTCAAGAATGATATATTGCATGAATTTAGACCCAGTGATAAGAAATTTTATTATGTATCTCTTCGTTTTTTATTTGACAGATTTTTTTCTATTCTAATTTATGATCAATTTGATTCTAATTGCAGTTGTTGAGTTTTTATAAAAATAGAAAGGGTGGAAAGAGTTCTACATCAACTAACATATCTAGGATCCCTAATTTTGATAAAATTAGGATGCGGGGAAGAAAACGTGTTTTCTTACCTTATTGATATAACCGTCATTGGTGGTTAAATGCATTAAATGTCTGTAATAACAAATTTTATGTTCTCGACCCGTTGTACACATCTGAGACTGCTGAACGGGATGAAATAGATCAATATGTTGTAAGTTTATTTTGTTATATCAACTTTTATTTTGGTCTTGATATTTGATTATCATATAACTTTGACAATTTTATGACATTTTTTAATAGACAATTTATCTTAACAACATGTTAGCAATTGCAGATCCTGCATATGTCCAAATCCCCACAACTCCAACAATTGAATATCTGGACATACCCAAACAACCAAATTCGTATGATTGTGGTTTGTTTGTAATGAAATGGATGGAATTGTGGGAACCATCCAAAGCCATGCCACAATGGACTAATGTAAGTTAAAACATGTGCATTGTTTGGTAAATTTTATTGGATTTTGCTTCCTGAATTTGGTTGCTAAATTTGTTTGATTTGAATAACAGGATGATTGCCATAAATTAAGGAAGAATATCATCATGCAAATGCTCCTATACCCACAAAATGATTGCTGAACTAATATTTTGGAGCTAGCAAAGGGTTATCAATTCCCAAATATTGCCAATAAAAAGAAAATAAAGAAAAAACAAAAGAAAGCTTTGGATACCTCGAAGGATGCAAAAGCACCAAGACAAAGAAAACTAGGAGCCCCCCAAGTTAGCCCATATGCAAATGTTGGGACGGGAACCTTAGAAAAAATAATTGGAGATGAAAGAAAAAAATTCCAAAGAAAATTTAGGACACATCGAGGGAGAAAGAGTTGATTGTATAAATTTTCTACTGAATTTTTACTACTGAATTTGACTATCATGTTAGCAATTTTTTTACTCTTGAGTTTGATTTTCATGTTTACTAAGTTTGATTATACTCAGGTTTAATGCTATATTTGACTACTGATTTTCATTATACATATTTACTGAGTTTGATTATTGATGCACCACTATTTCGTGGTATATTTTGTATTTAATTGAGTGGATTTTATCCACTAAACTCACATTTATTCATATAATTCGTATGTTTTACATTTTCCTTCCTAATTTTGTGCTATGATTAAAAACATGCTTCTTTGACCTTAAATTTGCAAATTTTAATCCTCTCTTATTACCATTCGATGCCTTGATATGTGTGTTAAGTGATTTAGGGTTTATAGGGCAGGAATGGCTTAGAGGATGGAAAGGAAGCATGCAAAAGTGGAAGGAATACAAGAAATTGAAGGAATTGCTGAGCTGTCAAGCATGACCTCTTGGTACTAAATCGACCATAACTTGAGCTACAGAGGTCCAAATGAGGCGTTTTCAGTTGAGTTGGAAAGATAACATCCAGGGCTTCAAAATGATATGCAATTTGCCATAGTTGCCATGCAGTTAGGTGATGCGCACGCGTGCATCACGCATATGCGTGACCTTGCCAAATTTCAGCGATGCGTACGCGTGTGTGACGCGTACGCGTGACAGAGCCACGTGTTGGACGTATCAGAAATCACTGGGGGCAATTTCTAGGCTGTTTTTGGCCCAGTTTCAAGCCCGAAAAATATAGATTAGAAGCTACAGAGTGGGGGAATCACATTCAATCATTCAAACAATATTCATTCACTTAATTTTAGGTTTTAGATGTAGTTTTCCAAAGAGAGAGGCTCTCTCCTCTCTCTAGGTTTTAGGATTTTTAGCTTTAATTCTTCTCAAATTCAGATTTCTATTTTACTTTAATTTAGTTTTCTTCTTCTCTTATTAATTCTAGAACTTTGGTTTATCTATTTCTCTTGTTAGTTTATTTATTTTCCCAATTTAATTTATGAACCCTTCATGTTAGATTCAATTTCCTATTTAATGCAATTTGAGGTATTTCATGTTTATTTCTTCTTGCTTTATTTGTTATCATCGATGCTTGCAATTATTGGTTGTTTAGATGTATTATCTCTTATTAATTTCTACGTTTTTATGTTATGCCTTCCAAGTTTTTGATAAAATGCTTGGGAGGATTTTAAGTTAGATTTCTCTCTTTTTGGTTTTGGTTGAGTAATTAGAGACTCTTGAGTAATCAAACTCCTTTGTTGATTGATAATTGAAAGTTGCTAATTGATTTGGATCCCTCTAAAGCTAGTCTTTCCTTAGGAGTTGACTAGGACTTGAGGAATCAAATTGATTTATCCGCTTGACTTTTCTTCATAGTTAGAGGTTAACTAAGTGGGGGCAATGGACAATTCTCATCACAATTGATAAGGATAGCTAGGATAGGACTTCTAATTTTCATACCTTGCCAAGAGCTTTCTTAGCTATTAGTTTAATTTCTTGTCATTTAAATTCCTTGTTCAACATTTAAAAACCCAAAAAGATAAAATCCAATAACCAATTATAAATATACTTCCCTGTAATTCCTTGAGAGACGACCCGAGGTTTGAATACTTCGGTTATTATTTTTATAGGGGTTTGTTACTTGTGACAACCAAAATTTTGTACGAAAGGATTCTTTGTTGGTTTAGAAACTATACTAGCAACGAAAATTTATTGAGGAATTCTAGACCATCAAAAATACGTTCCCCAAAATGGCGCCGTTGCTGGGGAGTTGCAAACGTGTACCTTATTATTGGTTATTGTGAATATTGTGAATAATTTTGCTTTTTTCGTTTCTTTGTTAGTGTTTCTAGTTTTAGGAGTTTATTTTCATTTATTTTCATTAGTTTTTGTTTTTACTTGCTGCTATGAATTCTCATCCCTTTGGCTACGAGTTTGGTTCAAATTATGTTGTAGGGAATGGAAGCTATAATGAGAACATGCATCAAGGATGGAACAATCAAAGGTGGGAGGAGTCTCGAGCATATGCCCAACCTTCTTGGCAACAACCTTTTCCAGTCTCACATAGGTATAACTTTAATCCTAATGCATATCAATCTAATGGATGTGGTAGTCTCTCTTGTACTTGTCAACAACCACTACCATGTACGTATGAACCACCTCCTCAACATAACCTTGAACCACCATACTCACAAGCCCCATACTACCAAACACCTTCATATGATCCCAACTCTTATCCACCATATCAACCACCCTATGAGCCATATGAACCATACATAGACCCACCCCAATTCCAACACAATTACCTCCAAGAACCACCACCTCTATATTCACCATCTCCATGCCCTTACCAAGAAGAACCACCTTCCTACTATGAACCCTTTCTCCAAAATAATGAACCCTCCTATCCACCCCAACCTCCACTGGATGGCAACACCCTTAATGTTATTCGCCAAGGGCAAATCAAGCTTCAAACCACACTTACCTCTACTCTTACTAGTCTCACCTCTACTCTCCAAACTCTTATATCCCGTGTGGATGCATCAATCCAAGAGCAACATGATCCCAATTATGCTATTGACACGGAACAAGAGAGAAGGGATCGGCTTAGGGACTTAATGGATCGGGTTCACGCACCCATACTTCAAAAGAAGCACGAGGAGGCCCAAAATATGGAAGTAGAGACCCTTGAAGATGAAGGAGTAGCTGAAAAATTGATGAGGAACGACATCAAAGAGGAGTTCGATTTTGTATTAGAGCAAGTGGAGAAAGCCAAAATTATAGAAGAAAAGGAAGAAGTGGTTGAAGACTTAGGAGATGCAGAACTTCCATGGGAATCTAGAGTGGAAGAAAATCCCTCCAAGAAGATTGAATTTGATGTTGAGGAGGAGAGTGCACAATCTCCAAAATAATTGTTGAATGAAGACTTGAAAGGAATGAAGCAAGAGTTGAGTTCCCTTGGCGATGATGATCATGCATCAAACCTTCTTGGTGGTGAATCCTTTGAACTTGAAGAACCTTCTCCCGATGAGATAGAAAGCAATGCTGAGGTAGATTTCTCTCATCCTCCCATTTATGACTTAAGTGATGGAGAAGAGTTAGATGAAAATGATGAACAAAGGATTGAAATTGAAAAAGTTTGCAAGGAGGTGACAGAATTCAAAGAAGAGCACAAGGGAGTGGAGCTTGTAAGCCCATTGCAAACACCTCTCCCAAAGCCATTACCATCCAATACAACATTTAAGTGGGTAATACTCTTATCCTTAACCTTTACTTTCCCACTCGAATATGGTCTACTTGAGACAAATGGTCAACTTAGAGCTCTTTGTGGCTTTAAGAGTAAGAGGGAGATGGGTAGTGGTTGGAGTTGTCAGGCAAGGTTCAATACGGTTGTATGCTCCAAGTTGAAGTGCAAGGGTTGGTATAATTCTCAATTCATTGGATCTAAAAGGATGTTTGGGTGCTTAAATGAGAATTACAAGGCTGAACCACCCGAATGGAATCATGATGATCAACTTGAAGACGGATGCGGGAACAAGATTTGGGATCCGGGCATACAAGAGGCTCAACTTTGGGAGCTCAAAGCTTGTGGAGAATTTCACCAATGCTTGGACTTCCATTTCTTTTATTTACTGCATTTGCATACTTTTCTTTTTGCATTTTAATTTTGTTCATGTTTTTATTTTCTTTTCTAAGTTTATTATTCTTTCGTTGGTTTTCAATGTTCTTATTCAACTGTTGTATCTTTTCTTGTATTATTTTGGTACTTAGTGACTTATTTTACACTGTTGGGTGATATTATTTATCTATCAATGCCAATCTTTTATGACACCTGTGTTCCTTTTGCATTGACATGAATTTATACTGTCTTTCATTACCTACTATCTCTTCTCCGCTGTTGCACTTTTTGCACTATTGATATGCCATTTGCTTCTACGGTTTTCTCACTTGCATGTTGTAGCTACCATGTAATTGAGACCCTTATTATTTGGCATTAACCCACCCATACTTTATTTGTTTTCTTATCTTTATTTCTGGGTTACTTTTCTTCTTTTTCCTCTTCTTTCAGGATGGCCACCGAGAAGGGAAGGGAAAAGCTTCTCAATGGGGCGACAGACAAGTCCATCGGCATAATCTTTGGAGAAAAGCATTAGTTGTAGCAGCCCGTCCACTTGCACATCTTAGCATGCACCAAGGACGGTGCAATCTTTATGTGTGGGGAGGTCGATACCAACTTCCATGGGTTAGTTATTTCCTATTTCAACACCAATGTTTAATTTTCCTTGTTAAATTAGTTGTTACATTTGCATGTTTGATTGCATGTTTGTTGATTTTGTGCATGTCCTTCTACCACTACTTGGTTGGAGTGATAAATTCTTTTTCAAGACCCTTTTTATAGCATTTCACTAATTTAAATTAAAACTTTTTTGTTGCACTTGTTTGAAGATTGTAATTCGAAACATGGTTTATAGCTAAGAACACACAACCTGTGCGATTTTGAGCTTAATTATATGGTTACATTATTTAACCATGATTTTTATTCTTGTATATTTTCTTCTCTATGATTGCAATCTATGGTTTGTTCCATTCTCTATGTCCATTGTTTAGTGTATATTCATGCATACATATGATTGAGGCCATCATTTGTTATTAGCTCACTTATCCCAAATAGCCTACCATTTCATTTACCTTTGTTTGCCACGTTGAGCCTTCTTAACCCCCTTTTTGTTCTTTATATTGCCACATCACTAGCCTTAAGCGGAAAAATAATTAATTATCCCATTTGAATATTTGTTTAGCTTAAGATAGTGTGTGTCAACTAAGTGTGGGGCAATGTGGGAACTTGGGTTGATGAGAATGTGTTGTATTTTTACTGACAAATATTGGAAATTTGGGTGCTTACTCATGTGAAATCAGAAAAACCATATGCATTGATATATTATGTTTTCATTTATGATAAATAAAAAAAAGAAAAATAAAAAAAGAAAAAAAAAGAGAAAAGAAAAGAAATAAATGAATAGGGGATAAAATCACCCCAATGCTAAGTTCAATAAAAAGACCAATGCAAATGTGGTGAAATTAAAGAAAATTTGATACATGAGTATGTGAAATATACAAAAGTGAGATTATGGGTAGCTAGGCATTACTTTAGAATTATATAGAGTGTGTGTATGTTAGGTGAGAACTTAGGTTAGTCAAAGATTTATATTATAGCTCACTCGGCCATACATATATCCTCACCCTTACCTTAGCCTCATTACAACCTTGAAAAGATCTCATGATGTTTGCATTGATATACTAAATATTTGTTGATTGGTTAGATGAAGAACAAAGTTTTAGAAAGCATGGCTAGAGAAGAATAGAGTGATCAACCCTAGACACTTGAGAGATTAGAGTGCATATACACTACCAGTGAGGGTTCAATGCTTGATTCTATGTTCCCTGATTTTATGAGCTATTTTCTTACAAGTTTACTTGTCTTTACTGTATGATTTGAATTAGTGAAATCAGATTTATTTTTATCTTGGAGAACTTGTTTACTTTTAACCAAGTAGGCAGAAACATCTTAGCATATAGTTGCATTCATACATAGGTTGCATCTCATTAGTCTTGCTTTCCCCCATTCATTCCTTTTGTCTCCTTGAGCTTAGCAGAAGGACATGCTAATGTTTAAGTGTGCGGAGATTTGATGCACCACTATTTCGTGGTATATTTTTTACTTAATTGAGTGGATTTTATTCATTAAACTCACACTTATTCATATAATTTGCATGTTTTCCATTTTCCTTCCTAATTATGTGCTATGATTGAAAACATGCTTCTTTGGCCTTAAATTTGCTAATTTTAATCCTTTCTTATTATCATTCGATGCCTTGATATGTGTGTTAAGTGATTTCAGGGTTTATAGGGCAGGAATGGCTTAGATGATGGAAAAGAAGCATGCAAAAGTGGAAGGAATACAAGAAATTGAAGGAATTGCTGAGTTGTCAAGCCTGACCTCTTGGTACAAAATCGACCATAACTTGAGCTACAGAGGTCCAAATGAGGCGGTGCTAGTTGCATTGGAAAGCTAACATCTGGGGCTTCAAAATGATATGCAATTTACCATAGTTTCCATGAAGTTAGGTGACGCGCACGCGTGCATCATGCGTATGCGTGACCTTGCGAACTTTCAGCAACGCGTACGCGTGACAGAGCCACGTGCTGGACGTATCAAAAATTGCTGGGGGCAATTTCTGGGCTGTTTTTGGCCCAGTTTCAAGCCCAAAAAACACATATTAGAAGCTGCAGAGTGGGAGAATCACATTCAATCATTCAAGCAACATTCATTCACATAATTTTAGGTTTTAGATGTAGTTTTCCAAAGAGAGAGAGGCTCTCTCCTCTCTCTAGGTTTTAGGATTCTTAGCTTTAATTCTTCTCAAATTCAGATTTCTATTTTACTTTAATTTAGTTTTCTTCTACTCTTATTAATTCTAGAACTTTGGTTTATCTATTTCTCTTGTTGGTTTATTTATTTTTCCAATTTAATTTATGAACCCTTCATGTTAGATTCAATTTCCTATTTAATGCAATTATTGGTTGTTTAGATTTATTATCTCTTATTAATTTCTATATTTTTTTGTTATGCCTTCCAAGTGTTTGATAAAATGCTTGGGAGGATTTTAAGTTAGATTTCTCTTCTTTTGGCTTTGGTTGAGTAATTGGAGACTCTTGAGTTATCAAACTCCTTTGTTGATTGATAATTGAAAGTTGCTAATTGATTTGGATCCCTCTAAAGCTAGTCTTTCCTTAGGAGTTGACTAGGACTTAAGAAATCAAATTGATTTATCCGCTTGACTTTTCTTTATAGTTAGAGGTTAACTAAGTGGGGGCAATGGACAATTCTCATCACAATTGATAAGGATAGCTAGGATAGGACTTCTAATTCTCATACCTTGCCAAGAGCTTTCTTAGATATTAGTTTAATTTCTTGTCATTTAAATTCCTTGTTCAACATTTAAAAACCAAAAAAGATAAAATCCAATAACTAGTTATAAGTACATTTAAATTCTTTGTTGGTTTAGAAACTATACTAGCAACGAGAATTTATTGAGGAATTCTAGACCGTCAAAAATTTGTTCGCCAATTATACTCAGGTTCAGTGCTTGACTACTAAGTTTGATTATACATGTTTATTGAGTTTGATTATAGTCAGGTTCGATACTATATTTGACTATTGAGTTTGATTATCATGTTTACCGAGTTTGATTTTATTTAGGTTCAGTGCTATATTTGACTACTGAGTTTGATTATAGATGTTTACTGAGTTTGATTATACTCAGGTTCGGTGTTATATTTGACTACTGAGTTTGATTATACATGTTTACTGAAAACTTTTCTTAAAAAAAGGTAAGCTTCTTAATAGATAGGAGATCCTGCACCATCAGAGAACATTGAAAACTTAAGCTTGGGCAAAATCATACTTCTTGTTACGTAACAGAAGAAGCTAGCAAATAATAACTCAGAATCTCAAATAACTCAGAATGTTGAGTGTAAATTCACTAACCACATGTAAAATCAAAATTAAAACTATTAGAAAGGAAAAAAAATTCAAGAGTTCCATTGCAACAAGTAACAAATCTATTATAAAAAGAAATAAAACTATTATTCTTTCAAATAGTGGCTTTGTTGCATTGAGTTCAACAAGGATACAAAGCCATATGGTTGGTTAGAGGTAATGCTCAACTCCGAAAACTCCACAAGTGGCTAAAAAAATAGCAATCAATAAAGTGATAATAAAGCATTTTAGCAATAATAATAAAATTATTATTATTAGGGCCATAGAAGTGATAAATTCTCATTGATTTATCATAAAATTATTATTATTTTTCATGCTGAACTTGCCTGTGATCTCTGATGACTTGCATCATCTACCTCTTTTTCTCATAAAAAAGGGCCATAGAAGTGATAAATTCTCATTGATTTAATGCATTGATAAGAGCTATGTCATGAATTTATAGGAAATTGCTTTGAAATGAGTTCTTGCATGCATTTCAGGTGAAAAGAGTAACAAAAAGAGGAAGAAAACAAGCAAAGGTGGCGTGCCACTTCAAGCAAGCGCCAGGATCTTAAAGCTGGCGTGCCTGGGCGTGGCACACCAGGCTTATTCTCCAAAGAAGGATGTCCAAGCTTCACAATGGGCGTGGCACGCCATTGCTGGGCGTGGCACACCAGCTATATTTTCTAGAGAAGAGTTCTTGGAGCTTTACAATGGGCGTGGCACGCCACTGCTAGGCGTGGCATGCCACTGCTGGGCATGCAATGCCATGCATATTATCCAGAAAGGAGTTCTTGAAGATTTACAATGGGCATGGCACCCCAAGGCTGGGCGTGGCACACCAAGTCTAGTTCTAGAAGAGGTTGTTTGTAGTACACTTTGGGCGTGGCACGCCAAGGCCAGGCGTGGCACGCCAGTTATCTTGTCCAGAAAAGGGTTTTCCAGGTTTCATCATGGGCATGGCACGCCACTGCTCGGCGTGGCACGCCAGTTATGCTTCCCAGAGAAGGATGATCAAGGCTCTACCAAGTGCGTGGCACACCAAGTTGAGGCATGGCACGCCAGTATCATTTTCCAGAAAGGGATATTCATCTCACCAAAAGGGGTGTGGCACGCCAGGTTTTTCTCCACAATGAGCGTGGCACGCCAAAGTCTGGGCGTGGCACACTAAGTCTCAACCCTAGAGAAGAAAGGATGGTGCAAGTTCATGGGCGTGCTCGAAGGCGTGGCACGCCAGGGTTTCCTTCACAATGGGCGTAGCTCGCCAGGTTTTAGGCGTGGCACGCCGGTTCTATCTTCCTGAAAGGGGCATTGCACGCCGGTTCAATTGGCCAGAGAAGAAGCTTTGTCACATCATCAAAGGCATGGCACACCAGTCCTGGGCGTGGCACGCCAGTTCACTTGACCAGAAAGGAAGGTTTGTTGCACCAACAAGGGCGTGACACGCCAGGCCAACTCTCCAGAGAAGATGATTGAAGACTTTAACAAGGGCGTGGCACGCCAGTTGCGGGCGTGGCACGCAAGCTTGAACCGCACAAGGAGCTTGGTATGCCAAATCATGGGCGTGGCACGCTAGCCCAACTATCCAGAAGGAAAAGAGGGAGCATCAATGCGGGCGTGGCACACCAGAGCACCCAAGTGGCACGCCATTCACAGGCCAGCACTTAAAGAAGGATTTCAGGCTTAGTTAGTTAGGGTATTTTGTAACTTCTAGCTCCTTTTTGTCATTTTATTTTCTGTAATAGGAGTTGTATAAATACCTTTCAAGGGTACTGAATTAAAAACTTTTACTTTTGGAGGACTGGGAACTTTTACTTCACTTCAATTTTACTGCACTTTCTTCCATCTTTTGTACCTTCTCTAAGCTATGAGTTGCTAAACTCCCTCTCATTGGGGGAGGAAGCTCTGATGTACTTGATAGATCAATAGAATTTGAGTTTCTTCTTCTCTTCATCTCTCTTGATTTACTAGAAAGCATTTCGTTCTTCATTCAAGTATTCAATCATCTTGGAAAAGAGTTTGAATACTCATGGATTCCATGTGAACCATGGAAAAGGAATCATGGAGTCATGCTTGAAATCCTTTCTCACAATTGAGTAGATCTGGGTTTTGGGACTGGGTAAATTTGACACTTGATCCACCCATTACTTGGATCTATGAGAATGTGTGGTATAATCAGGGACCAAGATATATCTCTCTTGATGAACAACTAGACCAAGGAATTGACTATTGATCAAGAATTGAGAGATTGAATCACCAAGAAATTGGGGTTCAATCACTCATGATTGCCAAGAGGTCAATGTGTGCATGATTGAAGAAGAGATGATATGATGATTGATCCGGAGAATACATCATCTCCTAACTCCAATGAATTTCCCCTATTTTTATCTTCCCTATTCTTTATAGCTTGTTTAATTTCTGTTCATCAACCCATTCCCCTTTACAATTCAGTTATTTATATTTCTGTCATTTACATTCCAGCATTTTATCTTTATGCTCTTTACATTCCAGCATTTTACTGCTTTCTTTACCTTCAAGTCATTTACAATTCTGTCATTTAAATTTTTGCACTCAACACTCATCTATGATCAGCTTAACTGAATTACCCCGTTGACTAAAATTGTTCAATCAATTAATCCCTATGGGATTCGACCTCACTCATTGTGAGTTTTTACTTGACGATAATTCGGTATACTTGCCAAAGGGATTATTGTAATCATACAGTAATTTTTCGTGTATCAATCTCTCTTTCACATTCTTTTTATGCTTCTTCCTACCTTATTCAACAATTTTTTCTACAGTACATTGAAGCCTTTTCTTACGCCTATAACCTTTTCGTGATACTTATTGGGGATTGTGAATCTCTAAATCATTTGCATTTTCATCTACCTCATTCGAATTTTGATTATCTACATTATCTATTGAAGAGGCCTTTGGTTCCACCAACATAACCCAAATCGAGTCTAGTATAAGATGTACGGTCTCAGTGAGCTCCTCGGATGCAGCGGCTACTTCAGCAATATTGTGAAATTGCTTGCACATCTCATCATAATGTTTCTTTATGGGCTCTAAACGACTTAGATCATGGCTACACTTGATGCTACTGTGCTTGCGCTTTAAAGTTTTCTTCCACTGATCAAGAATGTACTTATTTGGCAATTTCTTCACTCTTTCAAGACCAAGGACTGAAAGAGTATAGCGGTATAAGATTCTCTTTGACTAAAAAAGATGGCATTGGCAAGAAACATCTTAAGTTGAAGAATCAAACAGCACCTTATACGTAGAATTAAACATCTTATCACCATTCTCAATCTCTTCTATAACCTTATAAGTAACAATATATCCCTCATTATGCTCTTTTGTTGAAAAGCAATTAGTCTTTGCTTTAAACTCCTTTTGAAGCTCATTAAACTTTGCATGAGTATATTCCTTTTAAAACTTTTTTTTAATAGCAGAGGCAGTATGA
Source organism: Arachis hypogaea (assembly GCF_003086295.3). Lineage (NCBI taxonomy): Eukaryota > Viridiplantae > Streptophyta > Magnoliopsida > Fabales > Fabaceae > Arachis > Arachis hypogaea. The sequence goes on from NC_092049.1 coordinate 32,517,542, forward strand.
TAAACCCCAATTTTGTGATTTATCTTATGCTAATTTAGGGTGGTTTTATCAACTATTCACACACTTATTCTGTGAAATTGTCATGTTTTGTGATTCCTTTATAATTGAGCTTCAATGACAAAAGTATGCTTTTTGAAGTTTAAATAAGTTTATTTTATTTCACTATCTCATTCCATTGGTACCTTGATATGTGCGTTCAAGTATTTCAGGTCATATAGGTCAAAAATGGTATGGAAAGTGAAGGGGAAGCATGCTAGAGTGAGGAATCATGAAGAAAATTTGAAGCTTGAAGTTATTGTTTACATGCGTACGCATAGAACTTGCATGCATATGCATCCTGAAGTTTAGTTGTGTATGCGTACGCATACACCTTGCATGCGCACGAATACTGGGAGAAACATGACTCATTAATGAGAGCACGTGACAAGCGATTTCTGAGGGTTTTTGGACCTCTTTTCAAGCCCAAATTGATGCCAACTGAAGGAAAATGAATAGGGGTTACCCTAGATACAAGACACAACATTCATAATAGAAAATTAGAGAGTTTTTGACATAGTTTTGATGTTTTTATGTTTTCCTAGAGGAAGAACTCTCACTGCTCTCTAGGGTTTAGTTTATTTTGATCATCTCTTGTTTGAATTTCTAAATTGGAGCTTGTTAATTCTACTTCTGTTGTCTTAATTTTAATCTCTTTTGTTCTAATTTTCCTTAGTTCTTTTGTTAGTGTTATGTTCTTCTCTTCTACTTAATATCTTCTAGTTCTCATTTTGTGAACTTTGTCAATTTTGGAATCACCTTAATGCATTGATGTTTTCCATGTTTTATGGTTGTAGTTGAGTTGATATTATTGAATGTTGTTAGTTGGTAGCATTAATTTTTAGTTAATTTTGCAATTTCTCTATGTTTCCAACTAGTGCACACCAAGTGTTTGACAAAATATTTTCACTAGTTATGGAGTAGTTTTCTTTACTCTTGGCCTAGGTGAAGGAGATTGAGTGATCTTGAGTCATTGGGTCCAATTAGATTGATGATTTAGGACCCCTTTTTGATCAATTTGATGTCTATTAACACTAACCCACTACTAAGTTAATTAGTAGCTAGGTTAGGACTTATGGTTGATGTTGATTAAGTCTAATTGACTTACTTCAAGTATAGAAGTAGAGTTAATAGGTTTGGTCCCTCTTAATTGTCAACATATGCTTGTTAGACAAGGATAGTGATCTCAATTCTCACACCTAGCCAAGAGTTCTCTTGCACCTAGTTAAAACACCAAAAACCTCAATTGTTTACTTCTTGCTTTAGTAACTTTTAGTAGTTTAATTAGTTCTAGAATAGAATTAGATTCACATCTTATCTTGGTAAATTACTACTCATTTAGATATTGCTTGCTTGTCTAGATTTAGTTTCTTGCACTTTAAGCTTCTTGCATGCTAAGCTTTAGTAGTTTAAATTCTTGTTTATGACTCCCAACCCCAAAATTCTAACCAATCTTGACTCACACACTTGCCCATTCTCTTGAGGACGACCCAAGACTAATACTTTCGGTTACTTTTTATTAGGGTTGAACTAGTGACAACCATATCTAAATTTGATCGAGGGGTTATTTGTCAGTTTTGGACTATTCTATGACATGATCTTTGTTGATAAAATCTAGACCGGTGATAATCTCTCCATCAAGCTTTTGGCACCGTTGCCGGAGAATGGTTGCAATGTGTGCCTCAACATTGGTTATGTGAATATGTGAATATTGTGAATAGTTTACTTGCTTTCATTAGGTTGTTTTTAGTTTAGATTTACTTTAATGCATGAGCTATGGTTGCTAAGTTGAATGACTTGGTCTCAACCGGATCCTAGCTTAGCCGGATTTGATCCCGAAATTGAAAGAACCTTATTTCATATCTGGCAAGCTAAGCGTCGGTTAGATTACACGGCTAGTGCATCGGCCTCTCTTGAGAAACCTTCCGAAGCACTAGACCGGTCCGAGAGTGATCTAGAATTCACAATCAACGAGGGAACTTCTTACTCCTCCGTTGATACTACTGATATATCTTCACATACTACAGGTGATAATCACATGGCAGAACCTCGTAGAATTACTTTGCATGAGCAAGGGGCACCGGACCTCATTCTTCAACCGTTGCAAACTCGGTATCCTAATCTTGATTTCAAGTTGAAGAATAGCTTGATTAACTTGTTGCCCAAGTACCATGGTCTACCGAGTCAAGACCCTATTAGGCATTTGAGAGACTTTCAAGTAGCTTGTTCTACGGCTCGAAGGCACGGTGCTGATGAAATTGCAATCATAGTTTTTGCTTTTCCCTTCTCTCTTGAGGGGCAAGCAAAGGAGTAGTTCTACTCCCATTCTGATGAAGTGGTGACTGAATGGGACCTATTGAAAAGAGAATTCTTGGATAAGTTTTTCCTTCCGGAGAAAAATGATTACATCCGGAAGGAGATTTCCGATATCATACAAAGAGACCAAGAGACACTCTATGAATATTGGACTCGATTTAAGAGGTTGTTGTAATCTTATCCACATCATGGGTTAGATACTCATTTGCTCATTAGCTACTTTACTGGAGGTCTCTGTGCACCGGGTAAGAGATTGCTTACTGCCTTTAGTGGTGGCTCTCTTTCTAAAAACAAGACGGTGGCGGAAGCATGGAGTTTGATTAATGATGTTGCCAAAGTAACCCAACATGTGAGAGTGAGGAACAATCCTCCCAAGAGTGTGGCGAAAACATCTTCTTTTGACTTGACTTTGACTAAGGTGCTTGAAGAAATGACCACTCTCCTCAAAGAGATTCACCAAGGGAAAAAGGCATCTCAATCAATCCAAGCCATCCAAGCCCCACCTCAAATCCTCCAACTTGAGGGACCTCCAAGAGTGTGTGGTGTGTGCTTTTGTACCTCATACTACACTGACCACTGCCCTCAAGTCTAAGGGGATTACACTCTTGCGGTAGCCAAAAACTACAACAACCATCTACCCTATCAACCTCAAAATCAAAGCAATTACTTCCATGATAATATCTCTAATCAAGGGTGGAGGGACAATGCTCAAGGAAACAACCACAATCAAAGATGGAACCAAGACAACTCATCTTCTCAATACCATAACCAACCTTCTCCCCAATACCACAACAATACCTACCAAGCTAACCAAAACCACCATAATCAACCATACCAACACTCACAACAAAACCAAACCAACCACCATAGATACCAACCACCTCACCAAAGACAACAAACCAATCAACCTCCTTCCTCTTCTACAAACCAAGGTGATGACTCTCACTGTGCATTCTACCAAGAACAAGAGAGGCTTAGGGCTATGATAGAGAAAAATAAAGAGAACACTAGGAATCTCAATGCACAAGTTGGCACTATGAGTGTTCAAATGTCCTCTATAGCCGAGATTCTCTCAAGGTTGTCCCTACCTCCTATCAACAATACCAACACCAACCAAGCCTCTAGCTCATCTAGCCTTCATTCCCAACCTATTCCAAACCCAAGGGGTAGCATCAATGCATTACCTTGAGGAGTGGTACGACGCTTGAGGAAGTTGAACCCAAGCCTATCAAGTTGGCAGAGGATGTCCCTAATGTAGAAGTTGGTAAAACAATAGAGATAGATGAAGATAAAAAGGAGGAAGTTGCAAGGAAAGAAGAGGAATAATTGAAGGCCAAGGAACCGAAAAGGAAGAACAACTTGGAGGAACAAATTCCTATACCTTTCCCAACGGTGGCCAAAAAGGCCAAGAAGCATGAGGAGCTTGATCCTAACATAGTACAAATTTTCAAGAATGTGGAGGTAACTATTCCACTCTTTGATTCCATACATCAAGTTCCAAAGTATGCTAAATTCCTTAAGGATGTGTGCACTCACAAGAGAAGATTGGTGAACAAGGGATGAATCTATTAGGTAATTCTGTTTCTTCTGTGATGGATGACTGATAAACCCCATTTGGAGAGTTTATCTTGTGTTAAATTTAGAGAATTTTATCGCCTTCTCTCACATTTATCTAATAAAATAGCATGTTTTTGTTATTCTCCTTTAATTGTGCTTAAGAGTGAAAACATGCTTTTAGGACTTAAAATAGCTAAATTTAATTCACCTTGATTCCATTAGATGCCTTGATATGTTTGTTAAGTGATTTCAGATTTAGGAGGCAAGGATTGGATTGAGGAAATGAAGAAAAAACATGTAGAAATGGAGAACTCATGAAGAAATGAAGGAATTGCAAAGCTGTCAAGCCGATCTCTTCACACTTAATCGACCATAACTTTAGCTACAGAAGTCCAAATGATGCAGTTGCAGTTGCGTTGGAAAGCTAACATCCAGAGCTTCGAAATGATATAAGATTTGCTATAGTTGTATCGCGTTTAGGGGCGTGCATGCATACTGTACGTGTACATGCCGATGGTTGCACATGATTCACTTAATGCAACTCGTGGCCAGCGATTTTAGAAGCCTTGTGGGCCCAATCTAACTCATTTCTGATGCTATTTAACCCAAGGATTGAAGAGGGATGAGACACATTACACACCTAGTCATCATTAGTTTAGTTTAGATTAGTTTTGGAGGGAAAGTTAGTTTCTAGAGAGAGAAGCTCTCTCTTCTCTCTAGAATTAGGATTAGGTTAGATCTAGATTAGAATTCCTAGATCTAGGTTAATTTCATGCTTTGATTTACTTTTCCCTTTGTAATTCTTCTTCTTCTACATCTCCTCTCTCTAGTTTATCATTTAATTCTTGTAATTCTCTACTTTTATGTTCATGCACTTTTGTTTCTTCTATTTCTCTTTAATGCAATTTATGATTCATGTTCCTTTATTGTTCAATTGATTTGCTTTATTGTTATTTAATTCCTTGAAATTGAGTAGTGTAGATTTACTTTCCTTGAAATTTTACTATGTTTTCCTTTTATGCCTTCCAAGTGTTTGATGAAATGCTTGAAAGGATGTTAGAGTAGATTTTAGTGCTCTTGGCTTGGGAAGGTAACTTAGGAACTCTTGAGTTACTAATGTGTAAGTAATTGATGATTGGGATCCATTAACTCTAGATCTCACTAATTGAATTGGTGGAGAACTAAGACTTATGGACTTGGATTGATATAGCTCACTTGACTTTTCTTTACTACTAGTTAGAGGATGACTTAGTGGGATTGATCCTTGCCAATTCTCATGTTGTGGTTAGTGATAGGGATAGAGATCCTTGACCACCAAACCTTGCCAAGACCTTTTTAGCTATTAGTTTACTTTCTTGCCATTTATCTTTCATGCCTCTTATCAAAAACCCCAAACATAACTCATAACCAATAACAAGACACTTTATCGCAATTCCTAGGGAGAACGACCCGAGGTTCTAATACTTTGGTTTATAAATTTAGGGATTTGTACTCGTGACAAACAATCTTTTGTATGAAAGGATTATTTGTTGGTTTAGAGACTATACTTGCAACGAGAATTCATTTGTGAATTCTAAACCATCAACATTTCGATCATCAATGACTTTTCTGAAAAATATAGTGATCCCGGTCCTTGCTTGGTATCTTGTATGATTGGTGAGATTCAACTTAAGGATTGCATATGTGACCTAGGATCGTGTGTGAGTATGATGCCACTCTCGGTTTATGAGAAGTTGAACCTTGCACTGTTGAAGCGATCCGAGGCTAGGTTTGTGTTAGCGGACAAGAGTATAATTTCGGTTGTGGGGGTTGCTGAAAATGTATTGGTAAGAATTCAAGATTTAATTTTTCTGGTAGATTTCCATATTCTAGAGACACCTCCCATTGATTTGGATAGACCATCTTCCATCTTACTTGGAAGACCATTCTTGAAGACATCCTGCGTTAAGCTGGATGCTTATTCTGGTAAATATTCATTTGAAGCTAAAGAGAAAGTGGTGAAGTTCAAATTAGAAGAAACTATGAGGCAACCCTTAGAGGTGCATTCCATTTTTGTTTGTGACATAGTTGAAGATGACGTAGTTGAAGTCCACTTCGGAAGTGATGATGAGATAAGTGTCATTAGGGGCTCAGGAATAAGAGAAATTGAGAAAGAAGAGGAAAATGGTCCACAACCTCCATTCTATCAAGGAAACAAGGCACCCAATCATGGTCCAATTGACAAATAGAATCATCTCCCTTTGAAGGATGCTCTAGCCAAAGGCAACAAGGAGAGCAAGGTGGATGTCCTTGAGGATGTTCCAAAGAGATGAATCTTGAGCTCATGAACGTCCAACTTAAGGACGTTAAAGAAAAGTACTAGGTGGGAGACACCCCACCATGGTATGATCCTCCATTTTCTTTGTTTTCATGTGAATACTTGCTTGGATTGGTTGATTTTTGCTAGTTTTAGGTCTTTGATTCTTTGCATTCCTTTTGTTTATGTGAATATTTGCTTTAGGAACTTTGTTCTATTTGTTTAGAGTCTTAGAATGCAGAAATTGGTGGTATTATGTGTAGAGAAGCCTCTTAGGGAGAGGATGAAAATTTTTGTTCCCATCACTACATGCTTACGTATACATACTGCATGCGTACGCATTGCCCCAAATTTGGCCCAAAATGTGTAAGCATTCCTTGTATGCACACGCATTATCCCTGGACAAAGCATCATATGCGTATGAGCCTTTCGCGTACGCGAATTTTATTGACCACCAGTTGGGTACCTTAGACTAGGATAGGGTGCTGAAAAAGATAGCCATCCCTAACTCAGAATGGGTCATGAGTGTAGAGAAGATGTCTAAGCCGATTGGTCTTCCGATTAAACAACTGACTTTTGATGCTCGGATATGGCAGCAACTTCTGACCCGCTTTGCTATTCCGACCACACATGAGACCACCATTACTTGGGAGATGGCCGTGCTAGTTTAGGCTGTCTTAGAGGGTGAACCGGTCAACTTACCCAAGATTATCAAGACCTCTATGTGGCAAGTACTGGTGTCTCTTAAGCAGAAGGCAGCCTTTCCGGTCTTGATAGACTGAGATGGTCGCGAAAGCTGGACTTGAATGGGACCCGGATGACTATACACCGATCATACCCAACAAAGATCTGTTTATTCCTCATGGAGAATGGCTGAAGGATTACCCCGGCTGGGATGATGGGAAGAAAAAGAGGAAAAAGGTAAACACTGGGGAATCAAGCCGTACAGCAGCACAGCCCCCTGCCTCACTGCCAGCAGCATCATCATCCTGTCTGAAGAGCTGAAGATTGACGGTTTAGAAAATCAGAATAAATTCTCGTTGCAAGTATAGTTTCTAAACCAAGCAATCAACACTTCTTACAAAAGTTTTGGTTGTCACAAGTAAAAAACCCCTTTAAAATTGATAACTGAAGTATTTAAACCTCGGGTCATCTTCTCAAGGAACTGCAGGGAGGTGTTCTTATTATTGGTTATGAGTTTTGTAGATTGGGAGTTTTGAAAGTAAGGAACAAGTAATTTAAATGACAAGTAAAATAAATAAATAACTATAAAATAAACTCTTGGCAAGGTATGAAAATTCGGAAGTTCTATCCTAGTTATCCTTATCAATGGTGATGAGAATTATATTTTGCTCTCCACTAAGTCAACCTCTAACTATGAACGTAAGTCAAGGGGATAAATCAATTTAACACCTAAAGTCCTAGTCAACTTGGTGTGCAAAAATCGTGACGGTTCTATCCTTGGTAACGGCGCTGAAAACTTTATATGCATGTTCATAATCTTAATTCTTTGTCACAACTTCGCACAACTGACCAGCAAGTGCACTGGGTCGTCCAAGTAATAAACCTTACGTGACTAAGGGTCGATCCCATGGAGATTGTCGGCTTGAAGCAAGCTATGGTCACCTTGTAAATCTCAGTCAGGCGGATTCAAATGATTATAGAGTTTTAATAATTAAATAGATAATTAAAATATGAACTAGGATAGAGATACTTATTTAATTCATTGGTGAGAATTTCAGATCAGCGTATAGAGATGCTTTCGTTCCTCTAAACCTCTGCTTTCCTGCTGTCTTCATCCAACCATTCCTACTCATTTCCATGACAAGCTTTATGTAGGGCATCACCGTTGTCAATGGCTACATCTCATCCTCTCTGTGAAAATGGTCCAATGCGCTGTCACTGCATGGCTAATCATCTATCAGTTCTCGATCATACTGGAATAGGATTTACTATCCTTTTGCGTCTGTCACTACGCCCAGCACTCGCGAGTTTGAAGCTCGTCACAGCCATCCCTTCCCAGATCCTACTCGGAATACCACAGACAAGGTTTAGACTTTCCGGATCTCAAGAATGGCCATCCATGGGTTCTAACTTATACCACGAAGATTCTAATATCTCGGACTCGGTCCCCTGTATTAGATATCTAAGAGATATTCATTCTAGCTTGTTTGCATGTAGAACGGAAGTGTTTGTCAGGCACACGTTCATAAGTGAGAATGATGATGAGCATCACATAATCATCACATTCATCATGTTCTTGGGTGCGAATGGATATCTTAGAATAGGAATAAGCTTGAATTGAATAGAAAAACAGTAGTACTTTGTATTAATTCATGAGGAACAGCAGAGCTCCACACCTTAATCTATGGTGTGTAGAAACTCTACCGTTTGAAAATACATAAGTGATAATGGTCCAGGAATTGCTGAATGGCCAGCCCCCATGAAAGTCTAAGATAGCATAAAAACTAATCAAAGATCATTTACAAAGATAGTAAAAAGTCATATTTATACTAAACTAGTTACTAGGGTTTACAGAAATGAGTAAATGATGCAGAAATCCACTTTTGGGGCCCACTTGGTGTGTGCTTGGGCTGAGCATTGAGCTTTACACATGTAGAGGTCTTTCTTAGAGTTGAACGCCAGTTTGTAACCTGTTTCTGGCGTTTAACTCCACTTTGCAACCTGTTTCTGGCGTTTGACTCCAGAATGCAGCATGGAACTGGCGTTCAACGCCAGTTTACGTCGTCTATCCTTAATTAAAGTATGGATTATTATATATTATTGGAAAGCCCTGGATGTCTACTTTCCAACGCAATTGAGAGCGCGCCATTTGGAGTTTTGTAGCTCCAGAAAATTCACTTTGAGTGCAGGGAGGTCAGAATCCAACAGCATCTGCGGTCCTTCTTCAACCTCTGAATCTGATTTCTGCTCAGGTCCCTCAATTTTTGGCCAAAAAATACCTGAAATCACAGAAAAACACACAAACTCATAGTAAAGTCCAGAAATGTGAATTTTATTTAAAAACTAATAAAAATATAATAAAAACTAACTAAATCATACTGAAAACTATGTAAAAACAATGCCAAAAAGCGTATAAATTATCCGCTCATCACAACACCAAACTTAAATTGTTGCTTGTCCCCAAGCAACTGAATATCAAATAGGATAAAAAGAAGAGAATATAATATAAATTCCAAAATATCAATGAAACTTAGCTCCAATCAAATGAGCAGGACTTGTAGCTTTTTGCCTCTTGAATAGTTTTGGCATCTCGCTTTATCCATTGAGGTTCAGAATGATTGGCATCTATAGGAACTTAGAATTCAGATAGTGTTATTGATTCTCCTAGTTCAGTATGTTGATTCTTGAACACAGCTACTTTATGAGTCTTGGCCGTGGCCCTAAGCACTTTGTTTTCCAGTATTACCACCGGATACATAAATGCCACAGACACATAACTGGGTGAACTTTTTCAGATTGTGACTCAGCTTTGCTAAAGTCCCCAATTAGAGGTGTCCAGGGTTCTTAAGCACACTCTTCTTTTTGCTTTGGACCTTGACTTTAACCGCTCAGTCTCAAGTTTTCACTTGACACCTTCACGCCACAAGCACATGGTTAGGGACAGCTTGGTTTAGCTGCTTAGGCCAGGATTTTATTCCTTTAGGCCCTCCTATCCACTGATGCTCAAAGCCTTGGATCCTTTTTTATTACACTTGCCTTTTGGTTTTAAGGGCTATTGGCTTTATGCTCTTGCCTTTTGGTTTAAAGAGCTTTTGGCTTTTTCTGCTTGCTTTTTCTTTTTTTCTTTTTCTTTTATTTTCGCCATTTTTTTTTCTGCAAGCTTTTGTATTCACTGCTTTTTCTTGCTTCAAGAATCATTTTTATGATTTTTTAGATTATCAAATAATATTTCTCCTTTTTCATCATTCTTTCAAGAGCCAACATATTTAACATTCATAAACAACAACTTCAAAAGACATATGCACTGTTCAAGCATTCATTCAGAAAACAAAAAGTATTGTCACCACGTCAAAATACTTAAACTAGTTTCAAGGATGAATTCGAAACAATGTACTTCTTGTTCTTTTGTAATTAAAACATTTTTCATTCAAGAGAGGTGGTGGATTCATATTCATAGCTTTAAGGCATAGACACTTAGACACTAATGATCATGTAATAAGACACAAATATAAATAAACATAAAGCTCAAAAATCGAAAAACAGGAAAATAAATAAACAAGGAGATTAAGGAATGAGTCCACTGGTGCACGAAATTGTGATCATCAACAATGGCGCCAAAGACTTGGAGCTCTCAAACGTGAATCACACTTTGTCACAATTCCGCACAACTAACTAGCAAGTGCACTGAGTCGTCCAAGTAATAAACCTTACGTGAGTAAGGGTCGATCCCACGAAGATTGTCGGCTTGAAGCAAGCTATGGTCATCTTGTAAATCTCAGTCAGGCGGATTCAAATGGTTATGGAGTTTAAGGTGATGAAAATAAACATAAAATAAAGATAGAGATACTTATGTAATTCATTCGTGGATTTCAGATAAGCGTATGAAGATGCTTTGTTCCCCTTGAACCTCTGCTTTCCTATTGCCTTCTTCCAATCATTCATACTCCTTTCCATGGCAAGCTTTATGTTGGGCATCACCGTTGTCAATGGCTACTTCCCGTCCTCTCAGTGAAAATGGTCCTGATGCTCTGTCACAACATCGGCTAATCAGCTGTCGGTTCTCGATCATGTCGGAATAGGATCCATTGATCCTTTTGCGTCTATCACACGCCCCACAATCGCGAGTTTGAAGCTCGTCACAGTCATCCCTTCCCAGATCCTACTCAGAATACCACAGACAAGGTTTAGACATTCCGGATCTCAAGAATGGCTGCCATTAATTCTAGCCTATACCACGAAGGTTCCAATCTTAGATCAGAAACCCAAGAGATACGCATTCAAGCCATTGCTAGTAGAACAGAGGTAGTTGTTAGGCACATGTTCATAGGTGAGAATGATGATGAGTGTCACGGATCATCATCACATTCATCAAGTTGAAGAATGAATGAATATCTTGGAGAAGAAATAGACTTGAGTTGAATAGAAAAACAATAGTACTTTGTATTAATTCATGAAGAACAGCAGAGCTCCACACCTTAATCTATGGTGTGTAGAAACTCCACCGTTGAGAATACATAAGAACAAGGTCCAGGCATGGCCGTGAGGCCAGCTCCCAAACGTGTCTAAGATAGCATAAGACTTATCAAAGATTAAAAGTATATGTCTCGTGTCTCAAATACAATAGCAAAAGGTCCTATTTATAGAGAACTAGTAGCCTAGGGTTACAGAAATCAGTAATTAATGCAGAAATCTTCTTCCGGGCCCACTTGGTGTGTGCTTGGGCTGAGCATTGAAGCTTTCATGTGTAGAGACTTTTCTTGGAGTTAAACGCCAGCTTTTGTGCCAGTTTGCGCGTTTAACTCCAGCTTTTGTGCCAATTTTGGAGTTAAACGCCAGAATTCTTGAGCTGACTTGGAACGCCTGTTTGGGCCATCAAATCTCGAGCAAAGTATGGACTATTATATATTGCTGGAAAGCCCAGGATGTCTACTTTGCAACGCAATTAAGAGCGCGCCAATTGGGCTTCTATAGCTCTAGAAAATCCACTTTGAGTGCAGGGAGGTCAGAATCCAACAGCATCTGCAGTCCTTTTTCAGCCTCTGAATCAGATTTTTGCTCAGGTCCCTCAATTTTAGCCAGAAAATACCTGAAATCACAGAAAAACACACAAAATCATAGTAAAGTCCATGATGAGCGGATAATTTATACGCTTTTTGGCATTGTTTTTACTTAGTTTTTAGTATGATTTAGTTGGTTTTTAGTATATTTTTATTAGTTTTTAATTAAAAATCACATTTCTGGACTTTACTATGAGTTTGTGTGTTTTTCTATGATTTCAGGTATTTTCTGGCTAAAATTGAGGGAGCTGAGCAAAAATCTGATTCAGGCTGAAAAAGGACTGCTGATGCTGTTGGATTCTGACCTCCCTGCACTCAAAGTGGATTTTCTGGAGCTACAGAACTTCAAATGGTGCGCTCTTAATTGCATTGGAAAGTAGACATCCAGGACTTTCCAGCAATATATAATAGTCCATACTTTGCTCAAGGATAGATGACGTAAACTGGCATTCAACGCCAGTTCCATGTTGATGAGCGGATAATTTATACGCTTTTTGACATTGTTTTTAGTATGTTTTTAGTAGGATCTAGTTACTTTTAGGGATGTTTTCATTAGTTTTTATGTTAAATTCACATTTCTGGACTTTACTATGAGTTTGTGTGTTTTTCTGTGATTTCAGGTATTTTCTGGCTGAAATTGAGAGACTTGAGCAAAAATCAGATTCAGAGGTTGAAGAAGGACTGCTGATGCTGTTGGATTCTGACCTTCCTGCACTCAAAGTGGATTTTCTGGAGCTACAGAACTCAAAATGGCGCGCTTCCAATTGCGTTGGAAAGTATACATCCAGGGGTTTCCAGCAATGTATAATAGTCCATACTTTACCCAAGTTTAGACGACGCAAACTGGCATTCAACGCCAGCTCTCTGCCCAATTCTGGCGTCCAGCGCCAGAAACAAGTTGCAAAGTGGAGTTCAACGCCCAAAATGGCACAAAAGCTGGCGTTCAACTCCAGAAAGAGCCTCTGCACGTGTAACCTTCAAGCTCAGCCCAAGCACACACCAAGTGGGCTCCGGAAGTGGATTTATGCATCAATTACTTACTTTTGTAAACCCTAGTAGCTAGTTTATTATAAATAGAACTTGTTATCATTGTATTCACAGTCTTGGTTACTCCGGTTCCCCTCTGGGGCCGAGACCAATGAACTCCATTATCACTTATGTATTTTCAACGGTAGAGTTTTTACACTTCATAGATTAAGGTGTGGAGCTCTGCTGTTCCTCAAAGATTAACGCAAAGTACTACTGTTTTCTATTCAATTCATCTTATTTCGCTTCCAAGATATTCATTCGCACTTCAATCTGAATGTGATGAACGTGAAAATCATCATCATTCCCTATGAACGCGTGCCTGACAACCACTTCCGTTCTACATTAGATTGAATGAGTATCTCTTAGATCTCTTAATCGGAATCTTCGTGGTGTAAGCTGGAATGATGGCGGCATTCAAGAGAATCCGGAAAGTCTAAACCTTGTCTGTGGTATTCCGAGTAGGATTCAATGATTGAATGACTGTGACGAGCTTCAAACTCGCGATTGCTAGGCGTAGTGACAGACGCAAAAGGATAGTAAATCCTATTCCAGCATGATCGAGAACCGACAGATGAATAGCCGTGCTGTGACAGGGTGCGTTGACCATTTTCACTGAGAGGATAGGATGTAACCATTGACAAGGGTGATGCCTCCAGACGATTAGCCGTGCCGTGGCAGGGCATTTGGATCATTTTCCCGAGAGAAGACCGAAAGTAGCCATTGACAATGGTGATGCATTACATAAAGCCAGCCATGGAAAGGAGTAAGACTGATTGGATGAAGATAGCAGGAAAGCAGAGGTTCAGAGGAACGAAAGCATCTCTATGCGCTTATCTGAAATTCTCACCAATGATTTACATAAGTATTTCTATCTCTATTTTATTAATTATTTTCGAAAACCCCATTACTATTCTATAACCGCCTGACTGAGATTTTCAAGGTGACCATAGCTTGCTTCATACCAACAATCTCCGTGGGATTCGACCCTTACTCACGTAAGGTATTACTTGGACGACCTAGTGCACTTGCTGGTTAGTTGTGCGAAGTTGTGAACCATGGTATTGGCATCATGTTTTTGGCGCCATTGCCAGGGAAAGAAAGAGCAATGAATTTTACATAATCAAAGTGTAATCACAATTTTTGCGCACCAAGTTTTTGGCGCCGTTGCCGGGGATTGTTCGAGTTTGGACAATTGACGGTTCATCTTGTTGCTCAGATTAGGTAATTTTCTTTTTGTTTTCTTTTCAAAAATTTTTCAAAACTCTTTTAAAATTTTCTCATTTGTTTTCGAAAAAAAAAATTTACAAAAAAATTAGAAAATCATAAAAATCAAAAATATTTTTTGTGTTTCTTGTTTGAGTCTTGAGTCATGTTATAAGTTTGGTGTCAATTGCATGTGCATCTTGCATTTTTCGAAAACTTTCATGCTTTCATAGTGTTCTTCATGATCTTCAAGTTGTTCTTGGTAAGTCTTCTTGTTTGATCTTTGCATTTGCATGTTTTGTGTCTTTTCTTGTTTTTCATATGCATTCTTGAATTCTTAGTGCCTAAGCATTAAAGATTTCTAAGTTTGGTGTCTTGCATGTTTTCTTTGCATTAAAAATTTTTCAAAATCATGTTCTTGATGTTCATCATGATCTTCATAGTGTTCTTGGTATTCATCTTGACATTCATAGTGTTCTTGCATACATTCCTTGTTTTGATTCAAAAATAAAAAGAGAAAAACATGAAAATGATGTTTCAATTTTTCTCTCTCATCATAAAAATTCCAAAAATCAAAAAAATATCTTTCCCTTTTTCTCTCTTAAAATTTCGAAAATTAGATTTGACTTTTTCAAAAATTTTTAAAATCTAGCTGTTTTCATGAGTCAAGTCAAATTTTCAATTTAAAAATCTTATCTTTTTCAAAATATTTTTCAAAAATCAAATCTTTTTCATTTTTCTTAGTTATTTTCGAAAATTCCAAAAATATTTTTCAAAAATCTCTTTCTTATTTTTTTATATCAAATTTTTGAAAATAACATCACCAATTAATGTTTTGATTCAAAAATTTCAAGTTTGTTACTTACTTGTTAAGAAAGATTCAAACTTTAAGTTCTAGAATCATATCTTGTGATTTCTTGTGAATCAAGTCATTAATTGTGATTTTAAAAAAATCAAATCTTTTTCAAAACTAATTTCAATCATATCTTTTCAAAAATATCTTCCTATCTTATTTTTTTCAAAAATTTGATTTCAAAATATCTTCTCTAACTTCTTATCTCCTTATCTTTTCAAAATTGATTTTCAAAATTTGTTTCAACTAACTAACTAACTTTTTGTTTGTTTCTTATCTTTTTCAAAACCACCTAACTAACTCTCTCTCTATTTTTCGAAAATATCTCCCCCTTTTTCAAAAAAATTTCTTTAATTAACTAATTATTTTAATTTTTTGATTTTCATTTTCGAAAATTTCTAACCTTTTTCAAAATTACTTTTCGAAAATTACTAACCTTTTTCAAAAACTATTTTCAAAAATCACTAACTCTTTTTCAAAAATTATTTTCGAAATTTTCCCACTCTCATCTTATTTTATTTATTTATTCATCTACTAACATCTCTCCCTCACCCACCAAAAATCCGAACCATCCCTCTCTCTCTTTCTGAGTTCAGATTTTTCTCTTCTTCTTTTCTTCTACTAACAATAAGGAACCTCTTTACTGTGACATAGAGGATTCCTCTTCTTTTCTTGTTTTCTTCTCTTTCTTATGAGCAGGAACAAGGAAAAAGGCATTCTTGTTGAAGCTGATCCAGAACCTGAAAGGACTCTGAAGAGGAAACTAAGAGAAGCTAAATTACAACAATCCAGAGACAACCTTATTGAAAATTTCGAACAAGTAAAGGAGATGGCAGCTGAACCCAACAATAATAATGCAAGGAGAATGCTTGGTGACTTTACTGCACCTAATTCCAATTTACATGGAAGAAGCATCTCCATTCCTACCATTGGAGCAAACAATTTTGAGCTGAAACCTCAGCTAGTTTCTCTGATGCAGCAGAACTGCAAGTTTCATGGACTTCCATCTGAAGATCCTTTTCAGTTCTTAACTGAATTCTTGCAGATATGTGATATTGTTAAGACTAATGGAGTAGATCCTGAAGTCTACAGGCTCATACTTTTTCCTTTTGCTGTAAGAGACAGAGCTAGAGTGTGGTTGAACTCTCAACCCAAAGATAGCCTGAACTCTTGGGATAAGCTAGTCACGACTTTCTTAGCCAAGTTCTTTCCTCCTCAAAAGCTGAGCAAGCTTAGAGCTGATGTTCAAACCTTCAGACAGAAAGAAGGTGAATCCCTCTATGAAGCTTGGGAAAGATATAAGCAGCTGACCAAAAAGTGTCCTTCTGACATGCTTTCAGAATGGACCATCCTGGATATATTCTATGATAGTTTATCTGAGCTATCAAAGATGTCATTGGATACTTCTACAGGTGGATCCATTCACCTAAAGAAAACGCCTGCAGAAGCTCAAGAACTCATTGACATGGTTGCTAATAACCAGTTCATGTACACTTCTGAGAGGAATCCTGTGAGTAATGGGACGCCTATGAAGAAGGGAGTTCTTGAAGTTGATACTCTGAATGCCATATTGGCTCAGAACAAAATATTGACTCAGCAAGTCAATATGATTTCTCAGAGTCTGAATGGAATGCAAGCTGCATCCAACAGTACTCAAGAGGCTTCTTATGCAGAAGAAGCTTATGATCCTGAAAACCCTGCAATAGCAGAGGTGAATTACTTAGGTGAACCTTATGGAAACACCTATAATCCATCATGGAGAAATCATCCAAATCTCTCATTGAAGGATCAAAGGCCTCAACAAGGCCTTAATAATGGTGGAAGAAACAGGTTTAACAATAATAAACCTTTTCCATCATCCACTCAGCAACAGACAGAGAACTCTGAACAAAATACTTCTAATTTAGCAAACTTAGTTTCTGATCTATCCAAGGCCACTGTAAGTTTCATGAATGAAACAAGGTCTTCCATTAGAAATTTGGAAGCACAAGTGGGCCAGCTGAGTAAAAGGATCACTGAAATCCCTCCTAGTACTCTCCCAAGTAATACAGAAGAGAATCCAAAAGGAGAGTGCAAGGCCATTGACATAAGCACCATGGCCGAACCTGTAAGGGAAGGAGAGGACATGAATCCCAAGGGGGAACACCTCCTGGGATGTCCAGTGATCAATAAGGAGTTTTCCTCTAAGGAACCAAAGGAATCTGAGACTCATCTAGAGACCATAGAGATTCCATTGAACCTCCTTATGCCATTCATGAGCTCTGATGAGTATTCCTCTTCTGAAGAGAATGAGGATGTCACTGAAGAGAAAACTGCCAAGTTTCTTGGTGCAATCATGAAGCTGAATGCCAAATTATTTGGTATTGAAACTTGGGAAGATGAACCTCCCTTGTTCACCAATGAACTAAGTGATCTAGATCAACTGACATTGCCTCAGAAGAAACAGGATCCTGGAAAGTTCATAATACCTTATACCATAGGCACCATGATCTTTAAGGCTCTGTGTGACCTTGGTTCAGGAATAAACCTCATGCCCCTCTCTGTAATAGAGAAACTGGGAATCTATGGGGTGCAAGCTGCTAAAATCTCATTAGAGATGGCAGACAATTCAAGAAAACAGGCTTATGGACAAGTAGAGGACGTGTTAGTAAAGGTTGAAGGCCTTTACATCCCTGCTGATTTCATAGTCCTGGATACTGGGAAGGAAGAGGATGAATCCATCATCCTAGGAAGACCTTTCCTAGCCACAGCAAGAGCTGTGATTGATGTGGACAGAGGAGAATTGATCCTTCAATTAAATAAGGACAACCTTGTGTTTACAACTCAAGGATCTCTCTCTGCATCCATGGAGAGGAAGCAGAAAAAGCTTCTCTCAAAGCAGAGTCAACCAAAGCCCCCACAGTTAGACTCTAAGTTTGGTGTTGGGAGGCCACAACCAAACTCTAAGTTTGGTGTTGAACTCCCATACCCAAACTCTAAGTTTGGCGTTGGAGAGTCTCAACAATGCTCTGAACATCTGTAAGGCTCCATGAGGGCCCACTGTCAAGCTATTGACATTAAAGAAGCGCTTGTTGGGAGGCAACCCAATTTCTATTTATCTAACTATATTTTTCTTAGTTATATGTCTATATAGGTTCATGATCATGAGGAGTCACAAAATAAATAAAAAAATTGAAAACGGAATCAAAAACAGCAGAAGAAGAATCACACCCTGGAGGAAGCATCTGCCTGGCGTTCAACGCTAGAACAGAGCATGGTTCTGGCGCTGAACGCCCAAAATGGGCATCATCTGGGCGCTGAACGCCAAAATTGCACCCTGGAGAGGAGCTGGCGCTGAACGCCCAGAACAAGCATGGTTCTGGCGTTCAACGCCAGAAATGGGCAACAAATGGGCGTTGAACGCCCAAAATGGGCACCAACCTGGCGCTGAACGCCCAGAGTTGTGTGCAAGGGCATTTTACATGCCTAATTTGGTGCAAGATTGTAAATCCTTGAACACCTCAGGATCTGTGGACCCCACAGGATCATTTCAGGATCTGTGGACCCCACAGGATCATCTCAGGATCTGTGGACCCCACAGGATCACCTCAGGATCTGTAAACCCCACAGAATCCCCACCTACATCCACTCACTTCTTCTCACCCCTCACCACTCTCTTTCACAAAATCCCATAAACACTCATCCCCATAAACCTACCTCATAAACTCCACCTACCTTCAAAATTCAAAATCAATTTCCCACCCAAACCCACCCTAAATGGCCGAAACTCCACCCCCTCCCATCCCTATATATAACCCTCCATTCTTCCTCATTTTCACACAACACAACCCTCTCTTCTCTTCTTGGCCGAAACACAACCCCTTCTCCCTCTCCTCCATTTCTTCTTCCTTTTCATCTATTCTTTCTTCTCTTGCTCGAGGGTGAGCAAAATTCTAAGTTTGGTGTGGTAAAAGCATAAGCTTTTTGTTTTTCCATTACCATTGATGGCACCTAAGACCGAAGAATCCTCTAGAAAAGGAAAAGGGAAGACAAAAGCTTCCACCTCCGAGTCATGGGAGATGGAAAGGTTCATCTCCAAAGCCCATCAAGACCACTTCTATGATGTTGTGGCCAAGAAGAAGGTGATCCCCGAGGTCCCTTTCAAACTCAAAAGAAATGAGTATCCGGAGATCCGACATGAAATTCAAAGAAGAGGTTGGGAAGTTCTAACAAATCCCATCCAACAAGTCGGCATCCTAATGGTTCAAGAGTTCTATGCCAATGCATGGATCACCAAGAACCATGATCAAAGTAAGAACCCGGATCCAAAGAACTATGTTACAATGGTTCGGGGGAAATACTTAGATTTTAGTCCGGAAAATGTGAGGTTGGCGTTCAACTTGCCAAACATGGAAGAGAACGCACGCCCCTATACAAGGAGAGTCAACTTTGATCAAAGGTTAGACCAAGTCCTTATGGACATATGTGTAGAAGGAGCTCAATGGAAAATTGACTCAAAAGGCAAACCGGTTCAACTAAGAAGACTGGACCTTAAGCCTGTAGCTAGAGGATGGTTGGAGTTCATTCAATGCTCAATCATTCCCACTAGCAACCGGTCTGAAGTTACTATAGACCGGGCCATCATGATCCATAGCATCATGATTGGAGAAGAGGTGGAAGTTCATGAGATTATACCTCAAGAACTCTACAAGGTGGCTGACAAGTCCTCCACTTTGGCAAGGTTAGCCTTTCCTCACCTCATTTGCCACCTATGCAATTTGGCTGGGGTTGACATAGAGGGAGATATCCTCATTAAAGAGGACAAGCCCATCACTAAGAAAAAGATGGAGCAAGCAAGAGAGCCCATTCATGGAGCTCAAGAGGCGTATGAAGCTCATCACCATGAGATCCCGGAGATGCCTCAAATGCATTTTCCTCCACAAAACTATTGGGAGCAAATCAACACCTCCCTAGGAGAATTGAGTTCCAATATGGGACAACTAAGGGTGGAACATCAAGAGCACTCCATCATCCTTCATGAAATAAGAGAAGATCAAAAAGCAATGAGGGAGGAGCAACAAAGACAAGGAAGAGACATAGAAGAGCTCAAGGACATCATTGGTTCCTCAAGAAGGAAACGCCACCATCACTAAGGTGGATTCATTCCTTGTTCTTATTTCTTCTGTTTTTCGTTTTCTATGCTATGTGCTTATCTATGTTTGTGTCTTCATTACATGATCATTAGTAGTTAGTAACTATGTCTTAAAGTTATGAATGTCCTATGAATCCATCACCTCTCTTAAATGAAAAATGTTTTAATTCAAAAGAACAAGAAGTACATGAGTTTCGAATTTATCCTTGAACTTAGCTTAATTATATTGATGTGGTGACAATGCTTCTTGTTTTCTGAATGTATGCTTGAACAGTGCATATGTCTTTTGAAGTTGTTGTTTAAGAATGTTAAATATGTTGGCTCTTGAAAGAATGATGACTAGGAGACATATTATTTGATAATCTGAAAAATCATAAAAATGATTCTTGAAGCAAGAAAAAGCAGCAAAGAACAAAGCTTGCAGAAAAAAAAAAGAGAATAGGCAAAAAAAAAATAGAAAGAAAAAGAAAAAGCAAGCAGAAAAAGCAAAAAGCTCTTAAAACCAAGAGGCAAGAGCAAAAAGCCAATAACCCTTAAAACCAAAAGTCAAGGGCAAATAAAAAGGATCCCAAGGCTTTGAGCATCAGTGGATAGGAGGGCCTAAAGGAATAAAATCCTGGTCTAAGCGGCTAAACCAAGCTGTCCCTAACCATGTGCTTGTGGCGTGAAGGTGTCAAGTGAAAACTTGAGACTGAGCGGTTAAAGTCAAGGTCCAAAGCAAATAAAAAGAGTGTGCTTAAGAACCCTAGACACCTCTAATTGGGGACTTTAGCAAAGCTGAGTCACAATCTGAAAAGGTTCACCCAATTATGTGTCTGTGGCATTTATGTATCCGGTGGTAATACTGGAAAACAAAGTGCTTAGGGCCACGGCCAAGACTCATAAAGAAGCTGTGTTCAAGAATCATCATACTGAACTAGGAGAGTCAATAACACTATCTGAACTCTGAGTTCCTATAGATGCCAATCATTCTGAACCTCCATGGATAAAGTGAGATGCCAAAACTATTCAAGAGGCAAAAAGCTATAAGTCCCGCTCATATGATTGAAGCTATGTTTCATTGATAGTTTGGAATTTATAGTATATTCTCTTCTTTTTATCCTATTTTGATTTTCAGTTGCTTGGGGACAAGCAACAATTTAAGTTTGGTGTTGTGATGAGCGGATAATTTATACGCTTTTTGACATTGTTTTTAGTATGTTTTTAGTAGGATCTAGTTACTTTTAGGGATGTTTTCATTAGTTTTTATGTTAAATTCACATTTCTGGACTTTACTATGAGTTTGTGTGTTTTTCTGTGATTTCAGGTATTTTCTGGCTGAAATTGAGGGACTTGAGCAAAAATCAGATTCAGAGGTTGAAGAAGGACTGCTGATGTTGTTGGATTCTGACCTCCCTGCACTCAAAGTGGGTTTTCTTGAGCTACAGAACTCAAAATGGCACGCTTCCAATTGCGTTGGAAAGTAGACATCCAAGGCTTTCCAGAAATGTATAATATTCTATACTTTGCCCAAGTTTAGACGATGCAAACTGGCGTTCAACTCTAGCTCTCTACCCAATTCTGGCGTCCAACACCAGAAACAAGTTGCAAAGTGGAGTTCAACGCCCAAAATGGCACAAAAGCTGGCGTTCAACTCCAAAAAGAGCCTCTGCACGTGTAACCTTCAAGCTCAGCCCAAGCACACACCAAGTGGGCCCCGGAAGTGGATTTATGCATCAATTACTTACTTCTGTAAACCCTAGTAGCTAGTTTATTATAAATAGAACTTGTTATCATTGTATTCACAGTCTTGGTTACTCCGGTTCCCCTCTAGGGCCGAGACCAATGAACTCCATTATCACTTATGTATTTTCAACGGTAGAGTTTCTACACTTCATAGATTAAGGTGTGGAGCTCTGCTGTTCCTCAAAGATTAATGCAAAGTACTACTGTTTTCTATTCAATTCATCTTATTTCACTTCCAAGATATTCATTCGCACTTTAATCTGAATGTGATGAACGTGACAATTATCATCATTCCCTATGAACGCGTCCCTGACAACCACTTCCGTTCTACATTAGATTGAATGAGTATCTCTTAGATCTCTTAATCGAAATCTTCGTGGTGTAAGCTGGAATGTTGGCGGCATTCAAGAGAATCCGGAAAGTCTAAACCTTGTCTGTGGTATTCCGAGTAGGATTTAATGATTGAATGACTGTGACGAGCTTCAAACTCGCGATTGCTGGGCGTAGTGACAGACACAAAAGGATAGTAAATCCTATTCCAGCATGATCGAGAACCGACAGATGAATAGTCGTGCCGTGACAGGGTGCGTTGACCATTTTCACTGAGAGTATAGGATGTAACCATTGACAAGGGTGATACCTCCAGACGATTAGCCGTGCCGTGACAGGGCATTTGGATCATTTTCCCGAGAGAAGACCGAAAGTAGCCATTGACAATGGTGATGCATTACATAAAGCCAGCCATGGAAAGGAGTAAGACTGATTGGATGAAGATAGCAGGAAAGCAGAGGTTCAGAGGAACAAAAGCATCTCTATGCGCTTATCTGAAATTCTCACCAATGATTTACATAAGTATTTCTATCTCTATTTTATTAATTATTTTCGAAAACCCCATTACTATTCTATAACCGCCTGACTGAGATTTCCAAGGTGACCATAGCTTGCTTCATACCAACAATCTCCGTGGGATTCGACCCTTACTCACGTAAGGTATTACTTGGACGACCCAGTGCACTTGCTGGTTAGTTGTGCGCAGTTGTGAACCATGGTATTGGCATCATGTTTTTGGCGCCATTGCCAGGGAAAGAAAGAGCAATGAATTTTACATAATCAAAGTGTAATCACAATTTCTGCGCACCACATGTGCAGTCTGGCGTCCAGCGCCAGAAACAAGTTACAAGTTGGAGTTCAACACCAGAAACAGGTTACATCCTGGCGTTGAACGCCCAAAACAGCCCAGGCACGTGAGAAGCTTAAGTCTCAGCCCCAGCACACACTAAGTGGGCCCCAGAAGTGGATTTCTGCGCTATCTATCCTAGTTTACTCATTTTCTGTAAACCTAGGTTATTAGTTTAGTATTTAAACGACTTTTAGAGATTTATTTTGTACCTCATGACATTTTCAGATCTGAACTTTGTACTCTTTGACGGCATGAGTCTCTAAACTCCGTTGTTGGGGGTGAGGAGCTCTACAGCGTCTTGATGAATTAATGCAATTATCTCTGTTTTCCATTCAAACACGCTTGTTCCTATCTAAGATGTTCATTCGCGCTTCACTATGAAGAAGGTGATGATTCGTGACACTCATCACCTTCCTCAATCCATGAACATGTGCCTGACAACCACCTCCGTTCTACATCAGATTGAATGAGTATCTCTTAGATTTCTTAATCAGAATCTTCGTGGTATAAGCTAGAATTGATGGCAGCATTCATGAGAATCCGGAAAGTCTAAACCTTGTCTGTGGTATTCCGAGTAGGATTCAAGGATTGAATGGCTGTGACGAGCTTCAAACTCGCGATTGTTGGGCGTAGTGACAGATGCAAAAGAATCAAGGGATTCTATTCCGACATGATCGAGAACCAATAGATGATTAGCCGTGCTGTGACAGAGCATTTGGACCAACTTCACTGAGAGGACGGGAAGTAGCCATTGACAACGGTGACACCTTACATACAGCTTGCCATGGAAGGAGCCTTGCGTGTGTGAAGAGGAGTACAAGAGAAAAACTGAAATAAAGAAGACAAAGCCTCTCCAAAACCCCAACATATTCTCCATCATTGCACAATAAGTATTTATATTTATGCCCTTTGACTCTTTACAATTGAAGTTGAAGAACACTGTTGTTGGCACCCTGACTAAGAATAATAAGATAACCATAGCTTGGTTCAAACCAACAATCTCCGTAGGATTCGACCCTTACTCACGTAAGGTATTACTTGGACGACCCAGTGCACTTGCTGGTTAGTGGTACAAATTGTGAAAAGTGTGATTCACAATTCGTGCACCAAGTTTTTGGCGCCGTTGCCGGGGATTGTTTGAGTTTGAACAACTGACGGTGAATCTTGTTGCTTAGATTAGGAAAAATTTTTCTTTTTGGTTTAGAGTCTTCTAATATTGTTTTTGGTTAAAATTTTAGAATCCTTATTTTTCTCTTTCAAAAAAAATTTTTCGAAAATTATATTTTTATAATTGAATTTTTTTCTTGTTTGATCTTTAGTTTTTCTTGTTTTGTGATTTTTCTTGTTTTTCTTGTGCCTTTTCAAAACATTAGTTTTCAAAAAAATAATTTTTTCATTCTTAGTTATTTAAAAATACTTCTTCAAAACAAGTGTTACATTTATAACTCAGTTGGCTAGAGCGTTAGTCTGTGTTCTTGGCAATTGGGTCAGAATCTTTTATATTCTTTTCAAAATCTTCTTTTTCAAAAATAGTTTTTCTATCAAATCTTGTGCCAAACTCTAAGTTTGGTGTTTTCTTGTTGATTTTTCTTTATTTTTCGAAAATTTTATTTTGGTTTTCTAAAAATTTTAAGTTTGGTGTTCCTTCTTCATGTTCTTGTTGTTCTTGTAAGTCTTCAAGGCGTTCTTGAGTTTTCCTTGTGTCTGTGGATAGGAGGGCCTAAAGGAATAAAATCCTAGCCTTAGCGGCTAAACCAAGCTGTCCCTAACCATGTGCTTGTGGCGTGAAGGTGTCAAGTGAAAACTTGAGACTAAGCGGTTAAAGTCGAGGTCCAAAGCAAAAAAACAGAGTGTGCTTAAGAACCCTGGACACCTCTAATTGGGGACTTTAACAAAGCTGAGTCACAATCTGAAAAGGTTCACCCAGTTATGTGTCTGTGGCATGTATGTATCCGGTGGTAATACTGGAAAACAGAGTGCTTAGGGCCACGGCCAAGACTCATAAAGTAGCTGTGTTCAAGAATCAACATACTGAACTAAGAGAATCAATAACACTATCTAAATTCTGAGTTCCTATAGATGCCAATCATTCTGAACTTCAAAGGATAAAGTGAGATGCCAAAACTATTCAAGAGGCAAAAAGCTACAAGTCCCGCTCATCTGATTGGAGCTATGTTTCATTGATAGTTTGGAATTTATAGTATATTCTCTTCTTTTTATCCTATTTGATTTTCAGTTGCTTGGGGACAAGCAACAATTTAAGTTTGGTGTTGTGATGAGCGGATAATTTATACGCTTTTTGGCATTGTTTTTAGTATGTTTTTAGTAGAATCTGGTTACTTTTAGGGATGTTTTCATTAGTTTTTATGTTAAATTCACATTTCTAGACTTTACTATGAGTTTGTGTGTTTTTCTGTGATTTCAGGTATTTTCTGGCTGAAATTGAGGGACTTGAGCAAAAATCAGATTCAGAGGTTGAAGAAGGACTGCTGATGCTGTTGGATTCTGACCTCCCTGCACTCAAAGTGGATTTTCTGGAGCTACAGAACTCAAAATGGCGCCTTCTAATTGCGTTGGAAAGTAGACATCCAGGGCTTTCCAGCAATATATAATAGTCCATACTTTGCCCAAGTTTAGATGACGCAAACTGGCGTTCAACGCCAGCTCTCTGCCCAATTCTGGCATCCAGCGCCAGAAACAAGTTGCAAAGTGGAGTTCAACGCCCAAACTGGCACAAAAGCTGGCATTCAACTCCAAGAATGACCTCTCCACGTATAACATTCAAGCTCAGCCCAAGCACACACCAAGTGGGCCCCGGAAGTGGATTTATGCATCAATTACTTACTTCTGTAAACCCTAGTAGCTAGTTTATTATAAATAGGACTTTTTACTATTGTATTAGACATCTTTGAATCCGGGATTGTATCTTTGAACATCTTTGGACGCCTGGTTCTTAGATCAGAGGGGTTGGCCATTCGGCCATGCCTGGACCTTTCACTTATGTATTTTCAACGGTAGAGTTTCTACACTCCATAGATTAAGGTGTGGAGCTCTGCTGTTCCTCAAAGATTAAATGCAAAGTACTACTGTTTTTCTATTCAATTCAACTTATTCCGCTTCTAAGATATTCATTTGCACTTCAACATGAATGTGATGAACGTGACAATC
This sequence comes from Arachis hypogaea, assembly GCF_003086295.3. Taxonomy (NCBI): domain Eukaryota; kingdom Viridiplantae; phylum Streptophyta; class Magnoliopsida; order Fabales; family Fabaceae; genus Arachis; species Arachis hypogaea. Next base: position 32,543,777 of record NC_092049.1, read on the forward strand.
ATCATCATTCCCCATGAACGCGTGCCTGACAACCACTTCCGTTCTACCTTCGATTGAATGATTATCTCTTGGATCTCTTAATCAGAATCTTCGTGGTGTAAGCTAGATTGATGGCGGCATTCATGAGAATCCGGAAAGTCTAAACCTTGTCTGTGGTATTCCGAGTAGGATTCTAGGATTGAATGACTGTGACGAGCTTCAAACTCGCGATTGCTGGGCGTAGTGACAGACGCAAAAAGAGGGTGAATCTTATTCCAGCATGATCGGAACCTCAGATGATTAGCCGTGCTGTGACAGAGCATTTGGACCATTTTCACAAGAGGAGGGGATGTAACCATTGACAACGGTGATGCCCTTGCATAAAGCCAGCCATGGAAAGGAGTAAGACTGATTGGATGAAGACAGCGGGAAAGCAGAGATTCAGAGGAACGAAAGCATCTCTACACGCTTATCTGAAATTCTCACCAATGAATTACATAAGCGTTTCTATCCTTATTTTCTGTTTAATTAGTATTATTTTCGAAAACTCCATAATCAATTATTATCCGCCTGACTGAGATTTACAAGGTGACCATAGCTTGCTTCATACCAACAATCTCCGTGGGATCGACCCTTACTCACGTAAGGTTTATTACTTGGACGACCCAGTGCACTTGCTGGTTAGTTGTATCGAAGTTGTGACAAATTATGAATTGAGATTAGAGCACCAAGTTTTTGGAGCCATTACCAGAGATCACAATTTCGTGTACCAATACCCATTTCATGAATGTTATGAATCTTGACTTGTTAACGTTACATTGATGATTTCTATGTTTAGCTTTGTTGTTTGGATGATCATATGTTTATAATTGTTAGTGGGTATTTGTGGATTTCAATTTAATTGCCATTTTGAACATGTCTTTTGTTAATGCTTACCAAGTGTTTGATGAATTATTTACTTTGATTATGGAGTAGTCTTTTTCACTCTTGGCCTAGGTCAAGGGAATTGGGTAAACTTGAGTCATTGGGTCTAATGGATTTGATGATTTGGGAGCCCTAGGTGGTCAATTTGATACTCATTGACACCAACCCACTACTAATCTAATTAGTAGGTAGGTTGGGACTTATGGGTTGATGTGATCAAGGCCATTTGACGTACTTCAAGTCTAGGGGTAGATATCACGTACTTAAGACTTTGAGAGTAGACTTAATGAGCTTGGTTCCTTATAATTGTCAAGATATAGTTGTTAGACAAGGATGGTGACTCCAATTCCCAAGCCTAGCCAAGAGTTGCTTTTATTATTCATATTTGAAAATCAACTTTCTCAACCAATTGCTTTAGTTGTAGTTCCTTGTTTGGGTTATAATAGAACTAAGTGGAATGTTGTTTATTCATTGAAGTTGCTCATGTTTCGCTTAGTCAATTGAACTAGTTGACGCATTTTAAGATTACTTGCTTGTTAAGATTCCCATTTATTTTCATGCTCATAACTCACAACCCCGGATTTCTAACTAATGTCGAAGCACATGTTTGCCCATTCGTTGTGAGACGACCCGAGGTTTGAATACTTCGGTTATTTCTATTGGCGTTGAACTTGTGACAACCAAATACCTCTTCTAAATTTGACCCCCGAGGATTGTTGTTGGTAGAGCTATACTTGCAATGCGGTTTTATTAAAGAGAATCTTTACCAATACACCCTTAGGACCGTGTCAAATTTTTGGCGCCGTTGCCGGAGAATGGTTGCAACGTATGCCTTGATATTGGTTATATGAATATGTGAATATTGTAGATAGTTTACTTCTTTTAATACTTAGCCATAGTTTAGATTTCTTTTACATTTGTGCTATGACTTTCAAGTTTGATGACTCGATCTCAACTGAATTCTAGCTTAGCCAATTTTGATCCCGAGATCGAAAGAACTTTGTTACACACTCGGCAAGCTAGACGGCGGTTGGACTATACACCTAGTACTTCGGCCTCTCTTGAGGAAAACACCGAATCACTAGGCGTTACCGAGAGTGACTTGGAGTCTGTTACTTCCTATTCTTTTGTTGGCATTACTAATACATCTTTGTATCCTATAGGTGAGCCACACATGGCGGAGCCACGCCGGATCACTTTGCTTGAGCAAGGAGCTCCGGACATCATACTTCAACCGTTGCAAGTAAGGTATCCTAACCTTGATCCGAACTTTGAGTTAAAGAGTAGCTTGATAAATTTGCTTCCTAAGTATCATGGGTTGCCAGGTCAAGATCCCATCCGACATTTGAAGGATTTTCAAGTTGCTTGTTCTACGGCTCGAAGGCATAGAGCCGATGAGGTAGCTATCATGGTTTTTGCCTTCCCTTTCTCTCTTGAAGCGCAAGCAAAAACATGGTTCTATTCGCTACCGGATGAGATTGTGACTAATTGGGATTTCTTGAGGAGAGAGTTTCTTGATAAGTTCTTCCCACCGGAGAAGACTGACTACATCCAGAAGGAGATTTCGGGCATAATGCAAAGAGACCAAGAAAGTCTGTACGAGTATTGGTCTCGGTTCAAGAGGCTATTGGAGTCATGTCCACACCACGGAATGACCACTCACTTGCTCATTAGCTACTTCACCGGAGGTCTTTGTGTGGAAGATAGAAGATTGCTCACCGCTTCTAGTGGCGGTTCCTTTTCGAAAAACAAGACGGAGGGAGAAGCTTGGAATTTGATAAAGGACGTTGCCGAATCTACACAACACACAAGAGTGAGGAGTAATCCCCTTAAGGGTGTGGTAGAACCATCCCCTTCCGAATCAAGTCTAACCAAGGCACTTGGGGATATGACCACCATCCTTACACAAATCCAAAAGGATCAAAAGGAATACTACTCCATCCAAGCCGTTCAAGCCCCACCTCCAGTTGCTCAACTTGAAGGCCCTCCTAGAATTTGTGGTTTGTGCTCTAGCACCACACATTACACCGACCAATGCCATCAAATTCAAGAGGAACATGCTCTTGTGGTAGCCAATGTGAATTACAACAAGCGTCCACCCTACCCTTCTCAAGGTCAAAACAATTACCATCAAGGTGGTAATCAACATCAAGGGTGGAGAGATAATGCACAAGGAAGCAATCAAAACCAAAGGTGGAACAACTCTTCTTCTCATTACAACAACAACCAATCTTCATCCCAATACCACCACAACAACACCAACTACCAAGCCAACCAAAGCCACTCCAACCAAAACCAAAACAACTACACCAAGTACCAAGCACCACACCATAGACAACAAAATCAAAACCAAACTCCTCCATCTTCCAACAACCAAGTTGATGAGCTTAGAGCCGCTATGGAAAAATGAGATGAGAGCAACAAGGCTCAATTTGAGGCCTTGAATGTTCAATTGGCCAACCTCACCAACATGCTTTCAAAGATGAACATGTCAAACCAACCACCAAACCCCAATAACAACAATAACCAACCCTCAAGTTCTTCTAACCTTCCATCCCAACCCCAACCAAATCCAAAGGGAAGTCTCAACGCCATCACTCTAAGGTCGGGGACTACGTTAGAGGAGATACCTCCAAGGGTCATGGGAGAAATTCATGAGGAAGAGGTAGTCGTTGAAGCCCCAGATGAAGAAGAGGTGGTAGACAAAAGGCATGAGGAAGAAGGAGTAAACCTCAAGGAACCCAAGAGGAAAGCCATAGTGGATGAGTCAATTCCTATTCCATTTCCTTCCATGGTGAAGAAAGCAAAGAAGACACCGGAATTTGATTTGAACATGCTTCAAGTGTTCAAAAAGGTTGAGGTAACTATACCACTCCTTGATGCTATTCAACAAATTTCAAAGTATGAAAAATTTTTGAAAGACTTGTGTACACACAAGGATAGGATAGGAGAATTGGAGACATTATCCTTGGGTAGTTCAATTTCTTCCTTGATGGAACCTATTCCAAGAAAATGTGGTGACCCTGGACCGTGTTTAGTGTCCTGTTGTATTGGTGGATACACCTTTCATGATTGTATGTGTGACTTGGGGCCTGTGTTAGCATCATGCCGCTTTCTATCTACGTGCGGTTGAATTTAGCTCCATTGAAGAAGTCGGCGGCGAGGTTTGCCTTAGCCGATAAAAGTGTGATCACAGTGATGGGGATAGCGGAAGATGTACTTGTGGTAATTAAGGATTTGGTTTTTCCGGTCGATTTTTACATCCTTGAAATGCCTCCAACAGAAAATAGAAGCTCATCCTCTATTCTACTTGGTAGACCCTTCCTCAAAACCTCCAAATTCAAGTTAGATGCCTTCACCGGTGTATATTCTTTTGGGGTTGGAGACAAGACTATCAAGTTCAATTTAGAGGAAGCCATGAAACATCCTCCCGAAGAACATTCCATGCTCCGATGTGATGTAATTGATGAAGTGGTAGCGGAAGTGCAAGAAGAAGACCATGACAAGTTATGCTACCCCATTGTTGAGGAGAAGGATGACCAAGAGGATGAACAAGAAGTTGTCAAGAATGAGTCCCATGAGCTTGATGAAAAGGAACTTCATCTTGAGATAAAAAGTGAACTGAAGCCCCTTCCATCTCATCTGAAGTATGCTTTCTTAAAGGATAACCAAAGGTTTCCGGTCATTATTGCTAGTGAGCTCTCAAGTGAAGAAGAGGGAAAGCTCCTAGATGTTCTAAGAAAGTACAAGAAAGCAATAGGATGGAGCCTAGCGGATATTGTGGGAATTGACCCCCGCAAGTGCATGCATAGGATCTTTCTCCAAGATGGAGCCAAGCCGGTTAGGCAACCGCAAAGGAGGCTCAACCCAACCATCCTTGATGTAGTGAAGAAAGAGGTCACCCGATTACTGGATGCGGATATCATATACCCAATTTCCGACAGTGAGTGGGTGAGCCCGGTTCAAGTTGTTCCCAAGAAGTCGGGCATCACAAGGGTCAAGAAGGACGACGGTGAATTGGTCACTAAAAGAGTCCAAAATGCGTGGCGAGTATGTATTGACTACAGAAGATTGAACACCGCCACACGAAAGGACCATTACCCCTTACCCTTCATCGATCAGATGCTAGACTGCTTGGCATGTAAATCTTACTACTGTTTTCTTGATGGATTTACTGGCTACTTCCAAATACATATTGCTCCTGAAGATCAGGAGAAGACCACGTTTACTTGTCCGTTTGGCACCTTTACCTATAAAAGGATGCTATTTGGACTATGTAACATACCCGCTACTTTTCAGCGGTGCATGACGAGTGTCTTCTCCGATCTAATGGAAAATTGCCTGGAAGTTTTTATGGACGACTTCAGCATTTATGGTATCTCATTCGATTGTTGTTTAGAGAGCTTGGCCAAGGTCCTAGCTAGATGTGTTGACACTAACCTTGTCTTGAATTTTAAAAAAGTCACTTTATGGTACGACAAGGCATAGTGTTAGGACATGTAGTATCTCATGAAGGCATTTCTGTGGACCCGGCCAAGGTCGATGTTATTACTACTTTGCCTCACCCCTCATCCGTGAGGGAGGTCCGCTCGTTTTTGGGACATGCAGGATTTTACAGGCGCTTTATCAAGGACTTCAGCAAGATTGCTTTGCCATTGTCGCGCCTACTCCAAAAAGATGTGGATTTTGAGTTTGACAGTGAATGTGTAAAAGATTTCGAAGAGCTAAGGAGAGTTCTTACCGCAGCACCGATTGTGCGAGGCCCCAACTGGACGTTGCCATTTAAGATAATGTGCGATGCGTCAAACTATGCTGTGGGTGCCGTGCTTGCACAGCGCGATGGTAAACTCCCTTATGTCATTGCTTACTCTTCTAAGACACTAGATGCAGCACAATCCAACTATACCACTACTGAAAAAGAACTCTTAGCCATTGTTCATGCTCTAGATAAATTCATATCTTATTTGCTAGGTTCAAAGATAGTGGTATACACGGATCATGCAGCTTTAAAGTACTTATTGACAAAGAATGAGTCAAAGCCTAGACTCATACGTTGGATCTTGCTTTTGCAAGAATTTGACATTGAGATTAGGGACCGGAGTGGATCTCAAAACCTGGTTGCGGATCATTTAAGCCGCATTGAGAATTCAAAAACTGATCCAATTCCGATCAATGACTCATTCCCATTGGATAGTTTGCATGCTGTGTCGGTTAGCTTTCCTTGGTTTGCCCCAATGGCGAACTACTTGGTTGCAAGAATCTTCCCTCCCAACTTTTCGAAAAACTAAAGGGACAAGTTGAGGAGTGATTCCAAATACTATATTTGGGATGTCCCTCACTTGTGGAAGAGAGGCGTGGACCAAGTAATTCGAAGATGTGTCCTGGAATCTGAATTCCAACCAATACTTGAAGCTTGTCATTCGTCTGAATGTGGTGGCCACTTTGGCCCACAAAGGACCGCTAAAAAAGTGTTGGACTGTGGATTCTGGTGGCCAACCTTGTTCAAGGATGCTAACCGGTTATGTGTGTCTTGCCATCAGCATCAGAGGTCAGGAAACGCATCCCAAAGGGATGAAATGCCTCAGCAACCTATGCTGTTCTGTGAGATATTTGATGTATGGGGCATTGACTTTATGGGACCGTTTTCCAACTCTAGTGGATATCTGTATATTCTGTTAGCGGTTGACTACGTGTCAAAGTGGGTAGAGGCCGTACCTACCCGCCTTGATGACGCCAATGCCGTTGTTTCTTTCATAAGGAATCACATTGTATGCCGTTATGGGTCGCCACGAGCAATCGTGAGCGACCAAAGATCCCACTTTTGTAACAGGAAGGTAGAAGCATTGCTCAAGCGCTATGGAGTGACGCATAAGGTTGCTACTGCTTATCATCCGCAAACAAATGGGCAAGCGGAAGTGTCCAACCGGGAAATCAAGAGAATCTTGGAAAAAGTGGTCAATCCACAAAGAAAGGATTGGAGCCTCCGGTTAGGAGATGCATTATGGGCGTATAGAACGGCCTACAAGACTCCGATAGGATGAGCCCTTTCCGGATCGTCTATGGTAAGGCATGCCACCTTCCGGTGGAGATTGAGCATCGAGCCTATTGGGCGGTAAAGCAGTGCAATATGGATCTAGCCAAGGCGGGTGAAGCTAGGAAGCTACAACTGGAGGAGCTTGAATGTTTGAGGAACGAGTCATATGAGAATGCCCGAATCTACAAGGAAAAGACTAAAGCATTCCATGACCATCACATTCGGAAGAAGGACTTTCAAGAAGGTGATGACGTCCTCCTCTACAACTCAAGGCTCCGATTTATGCCTGGCAAGCTCCGCTCTAGATGGGAAGGACCTTTCAAGGTGCAGGAGATGAAGCCCCACGGAGTGGTGGAATTGTTTGATCCCAAAAGTGAAGCAACTTTCAAGGTGAATGGACATAGAGTGAAGAGGTATCATGGTTGCAAGCCTCCAAGAGAGTTAGAGGTGTACATATTGGAGGATGCACCAAGGAGTGAGGAAGCTTAAGAAAAGGACCGTCCAACTTAAGGACGTTAAAGAAAAGTGCTTGGTGGGAGGCACCCCACCATGGTAAGATCTTCCTTGTTTATACCATCTTAATTGTATTCTTAGTTTCTTGAGAATTTTGTGGTCTTTTGATAATTGATTGAGTGCATAGGAATGCTAGCTTTGTTGATTTTATCGGATAGATAGGATGTTCATGTAAAAAGGATGTGAAAAGGATAAGGAAAACACAATTTTTTCTTTGAAGAGGGACACCGACGCGCCAGCGCACAGTGCGTGCGCACGCCGGTAGCAAATCTTCACTCTTGGGCCAAATACCCGAGAGTTATGCCCACTTCGTGTCCAACTCGCGCCAGGCACTCACGCGTCCGCGTACATGCCGCCTGCGCGCACTCTGGCAAATTAACCATCGACGCGCTAGCGCACGGTGCGCGCGCGCCGATGGCGATATGTGAACTCCCTGGTACAAGAACCAGAGAGTTGTGCCACAATTGGGCCAACCTTGTGCCAACACCCACGCGTCCGCGTGTAGTGCGCGTCCGCACCAGTGGCAAAACACCTCAAGCACGCGTCCGCACAAGGTGCGCGCCCGCGCGCCTACCTCACTAACTCACTCTGGTACAAAAAACCAGAGACTTGAGCCAACTTTGTGTCACTTTTGTGCCTGAGGCACAACCTCTCTCGCGCGCGTGCGCCACTGACGCGCCCGCGCCATCTGCTAGCACCCTCACCGACGTGCCAGCGCACCTTGCGTGCTCGCGCCGGTTGCGCGCATCAGTTTAATACCTTCGCGCCTGCCCTGTTTCTCTTTCTTTAAATTTTCTTTTCTCTTCTTTACTTTCTTTTTCTTCTCCATCCATCATTTCCCTTCTCTTCTTCTTCTTCCACAATCTACCACTATTGTCTCCGGCCACTCACCGGTGACAACCACTCTTTTCCGGTAGCACTACACTTCTCTTATTTTCCCTCTCATCCTCACAAAAGAAGGTTCAACCTTGTTCCTTCATACTCATCAAGGTTTTGCTCCTTCCTTTCCTTTACTTCCACTTTCCCTTGCCTTATTTCTTCTAGTTAGATGCCTCTTATTGCTTTATTTCGTCTCTTTTACTTGCATGATGATGTTTCTTGCTTTTATTTGCTTCTTTTTCCTTTTTCCTTATTTCTCCATGGATGTTGAATTTGAGCTTAATTTGCATTAATAGATCTTTTGTCATTCTTTCTCTAACCTTTGCCATTGTGTGATGTTTATGTGATGATTGATGTTTTATTTTGGGCTTTAAATTGGTTTAGTATCTCATAATTTCTCATTGCTTGTTTATTGCATGCCAAGTGTTCGAAGAAATACACATATACCATTTCGGCTCAATTTAGCCATGTATTTCCAAATTGGTGCTCTCTCCTCATTTATTTGCTTTCTCTTAAATGCATTGAGTCCAATTTGTGTACTTTAAGTTTATACTTGCCAATTAGATATTAATTAAACATGACTTGCTTTTTTATTTTGGATGCTTGAGACTACTCTTCTCATGCCATTGCATGCTTTACTTCCTCTTGCATCCCATGCCAAGTGTTATAACCCTTGCTTTTACCTCTACCACGGGCATTACAATTCACTTTCATGTCTTTTGTCAAATTGATTCTTGGGTTTAATGTTTTCCTTCATTCTCTCCCTTTTTAGGATGGCCACCAAGAAAGGCAAGGAGATAGCTTTAAGGAAATCGGCCGCAAAAAGGGCACCCCAAAAATCAAACTCTAAGGCGCGTTCTTTAGTAGGAGCCAAACCCCTATCTAAGAAAGGGAAGACATCCGCTCCTCTTGATGAGAATGACAAGGGCAAACCAGCGAGAGATTCTTCAAGGTTCTCCAACCGCTTCTGTGAACTTATCTTCCCTTCCATAGCTGTAAAGAACTATCATCCCGAGCATCTACTCGCTCCGCCGGACAAGGTTGCTCCTTATATTTTGCCCCGTATTGAACAGCGAGGATGGGAGTTTCTCTTGAGGAAACCAAGGGAAATCAACCTCTCTTGGGTGGAAGAATTCTACACTAACTACCATCTTCCATCTCTTCAATCGGTATACATGCGCCGCAAGCAAGTTTCAGTTTTAGAAGAGGCTATTCAACAAGTGCTTAATGTCTTACCAGTGCCAAGTGACATGGATGGCTACCAAGAAGTCCTACGTCAGCGAGGAAAGTATGGATTTAATTGGGACTCGATTCTCCGAGTCATTGTTGAGCCAGAGGCATTTTGGACCCAAGGTCGACTCCGGATGAGGCCTAAGTCCATTGACGCTCGCTTCTTCACTGTGGAAGCTAGAGCTTGGGCCCAGATCCTATCTCATTATGTGCTACCTAGCACCCACAAGTCGTCCCTCACGGCGGACCTCGCCTTGCTTGTTTGGTGTGTTCTCACGGAGAAGCCGGTGAACATCCCGCCTATTGTCAAGCAAGCGATGAGTCAAGTTCACGACCGGGGTAATTTGCCATTTTCAGCATTGGTGTCTGACTTAGTTGCTGCTGCGGGTGTTTCTTGGGAAGCCAAGGATAAGAAGATTATGGTTCCGACTAAGGGCGATGTGGTCCCAAGCGGGAAATACCTACACCTTCCCATGAACAAACCAAGCCTCGACATGGCCCTGCCGCTTCTTTTTCCTTCTAGCTCATCATTACCACCACTGAGATCCACACATCAAAGGATAGAAGATCTTCACCGGAAGCTTGATAGATATGAGTAGCGCAACCACCGCCGATATACTTACATCAAGAAGCTTCTGCGTTGTGTTACCCCTAGCATGGAGGAACCCGAAATGTTCACATCCACCTCAAACCCAAGTGATGGGAGCTCTGATGAAGGGGATAGTGAAAGTTCCGGTCCCGACCGTCCCTTGCGTATTATTCATAGCACGGAGGACCGTACTAATTTCTAAAATGTGGGGAGGTCGTTCGACCGATCTCCATGGGTAACATTCTCTTCCCCTCAATACCCATGGATTTATTTTTCTTTTTATATTGCATGTGTAGTTAGTCTTGCTTGTAAATACCCTTTGCATGATATTTAGTTTCTATAGAGTTACTTGGTCAAAATAATAACTTTCTTTCCAAGAAACTGTGTTCTGGGTAGCCTACCAAAAATTCTAAAAATTTTTTTTTGCAGTAAACTTGCTTTAAGAATGTATTTTGGAACATAGTGATTGAGCTAAGAACACAAGCATGAAAGTTTTGAGCCTATTTCATGGTTACATCTTTTAACCATTATTTCCATTCTTGTGTGCATATCTCTCTCTCTCTATGATTGTGATCCTTGCTTTGTCTGATTCTATATGTCTATTGCTTTGTGCATGAATGCATTTACATGATTGAGGCCATCATTTCAATAGTCACTTCTCCCAAATAGCCTTAACCCTTGTATCTACCATTGCTAACCAATTTTGAGCCTTTGATAAACCCTTTTGTTCTTAAATAGAGCACATCAACAACCCTAAGTGAAAAATCATGAATGTCCCTGAATTTGAATCCTTGATTGGCTTAGGTAAGTTAGGATGTGTATCATTCAAATAGGAGGGTATACTTGGGAAATTCGGGTAGATATATAGGTATGTAGTTGTAGTGTAATTAAAAATTCTAGGATTTTGGGAACATACTCATGTGTTAAATGATTAAACCGTATGCATTGACACTTTGGTTCACAAAGAAACCCCAAGAAAAGGGGATGTATAAAAAAAAGAGAAAAGAGAAAGAAAGCAATGAAAGGGGACAAAGACGCCCCAAGATAAAGTAATAAAAATAATGCATATGGGGTGTGAATTGAAAAGAATGCATGAGTATGCAAAAAGGGTAAAATTCAAGGGTAGCTAGGAATGTATTGTAGTTTTATAGGTTGTTCTATGTGTCTAGTGGATCCTAGGTTGATCAAGGACTCAAATTTTAAACCCACTTGGCCATATACACCCTTACCTTCACCCTAGCCCCGTTACAACCCATGAATAAGACCTCATGATACCTGTAAGCATGCATTAAGTAATTGTTGATTGTTAGATGAAAGACAAATCTTGGAAAGCATGATTAGGAGAAGATTGAGTGACGAACCCTATACACTTGAGCGAATAGAGCGGATACACTTCCAGTGAGGGTTCGATGCTCAATGCTTGTTCCCGGCTTTCACAAGAATTCGTTTAGCAAGTCATATGCACTCTTTAGTGGTATTCAATTTGATAGGATTCATGAAGCACAAACTTTTTTCGCCCTATATGTTCACACGTATTCTTGGAGGATAGATTTACTCTTGACCAAGTAGATAGATGATATTACATTAGTTGCATGCATCCACTTAGGTAGTTTGCATTTCATAAACCCTTTTTCACCATGATCTTTAGTCTTTTTATTTTTAAGCATGAGGACATGCTTGGTTTAAGTGTGGGGAGATTTGATAAACCCCGATTTTGTGGTTTATCTTGTGCTTATTTTGGGGGGTTTTATTAATATTTCTCGCACTTATTCACAAGAAATGCATGGTTTTGTGTTCACTTCCCAATATTGCTCCATGATGGAAAACATGCTTATTTTGCCTTAAAATTGCCATATTTTAATCCTCTTCTATTGCCATTCGATGCCGTGATGTATTTGTTGAGTAATTTCAGGAATTCTAGGATAGGAATGACTTAGAAGAGCGGGAGAAAGCATGTACAAAAAGGGAGGAACATGAGGAATTGAGATCTTGGGAAAAGCAGCATCGGCGCGCTCGCGCACTCCACGCGCACGCGTGGATGGGATTGGCTGGAAGCGGCACGCAAGGATGGACGCCTCCGCGCGGATCAGGAAATTTCTCTCTACGCGCACGCGCACTTGGCGCGCACGCGTTGATCACAAAAGCAATCGGTGCGCACACACGCATGGCGCGCACGCGTGGAAAGCTGCATGTGACTTCATTAAAGGAAATTGTGCCTGGCAATTTTTGAGGCTCATTAGGCCCAATTTCAAGCTGTTTCTGCATGGAAAAGGACCCAAGGATGCTAGGGGAAGGGGAGAGATCACTCATTTACGCTAGGACATAATTTTTAGCTAGTTTTTTGTTCTTTTGTTGTTCTAGAGGGAGAAACCCTTGTTCCTCTCTAGATCTCGTTTTAATTTGATTGTCCTTTGTTGATTTATGACTTGGATCTTGTTAATTACTAGTTTTAGTTGTTCAATTTGAATTCCTTGTTACAATTTTGCTTATATCTTGTGATAGTTTATTAATTCTTGTCAATTATCATTTTATACCCATTTCATGAATGTTATGAATCTTGACTTGTTAATGTTACATTGATGATTTCTATGTTTAGCTTTGTTGTTTGGATGATCATATGTTGATAATTGTTAGTGGGTATTTGTGGATTTCAATTTAATTGCCATTTTGAACACGTCTTTTGTTAATGCTTACCAAGTGTTTGATGAATTGTTTACTTTGATTATGGAGTAGTCTTTTTCACTCTTGGCCTAAGTCAAGGGAATTGGGTAAACTTGAGTCATTGGGTCTAACAGATTTGATGATTTGGGAGTCCTAGGTGGTCAATTTGATACTCATTGACGCCAACCCACTACTAATCTAATTAGTAGGTAGGTTGGGACTTATGAGTTGATGTGATCAGGGCCATTTGACGTACTTCAAGTCTAGGGGTAGATATCACGTACTTAAGACTTTGAGAGTAGACTTAATGAGCTTGGTTCCTTATAATTGTCAAGATATAGTTGTTAGACAAGGATGGTGACCCCAATTCCCAAACCTAGCCAAGAGTTGCTTTTATTATTCATATTTGAAAATCAACTTTCTCAACCAATTACTTTAGTTGTAGTTCCTTGTTTGGGTTATAATAGAATTAAGTGGAATGTTGTTTATTCATTGAAGTTGCTCATGTTTTGCTTAGTCAATTGAACTAGTTGACGCATTTTAAGATTACTTGCTTGTTAAGATTCTCATTTATTTTCATGCTCATAACTCACAACCCCGGATTTCTAACTAATGTCGAAGCACATGTTTTCCCATTCCTTGTGAGATGACCCGAGGTTTGAATACTTCGGTTATTTCTATTGGGATTGAACTTGTGACAACCAAATCCCTCTTCTAAATTTGACCCCCGAGGATTGTTGTTGGTAGAGCTATACTTGCAACGCGGTTTTATTAAAGAGAATCTTTACCAATACACCCTTGGGACCGCGTCAACACTTACGCTTGTCCATTAGTCTGCGGGTGGTATGCTGTGGCTACTTTGTGAATAACGCCATGCTTCTTCAATAGGGTGCTCAGTCTCCTTTGACAGAAATGGGTACGTTGATCGCTCATGATTGCTCGTGGTGATCCAAAGCGACAGATAATATGGTTTCTAACAAAAGAGACAACAGTGTTAGCATCATCGGCACGGGTAGGAATTGCTTCCACCCATTTAGAAACATAATCCACAGCTAACAATATGTATGTAAAACCGTTTGAGTTTGGAAATGGTCCCATGAAGTCAATGCCCCAAACATCAAAAATCTCACAGAACAACATAATTTGTTGGGGCATCTCATCCCTCTTGGATATGTTACCAAACCTTTGGCATGGGGAACAAGATTTACAAAAAGCAGTAGCATCTTTAAAAAGAGTGAGCCACCAAAATCCACAGTCTAGAATTTTTCTAGCTGTCCTTTGAGGACCAAAATGTCCACCACTCTCAGATGAGTGGCAGGCCTCTGAAATGGACTGAAATTCTGATTGAGGCACACATCTCCTAATTATCTGGTCAGCACCATACCTCCACAGATAGGGGTCATCCCATATATAATATTTGGACTCGCTTTTCAGCTTGTCCCTCTCATGCTTAGTAAAATTTGGAGGGAAAGTATGGCTAACTAGATAATTAGCTACAGGTGCATACCAAGGAACTACTTCAGATATTGCATGCAAGCTGTCAAAAGGAAAAGCATCATTGATAGGAGTGGAGTCATCCTTAATGTGCTCAAGGCGACTCAAGTGGTCCGCTACTAAATTCTGAGAACCAATCCTATCCTTAATTTCTAAATCAAATTCTTGTAGCAGCAATATCCATCGTATTAGCCTTGGTTTGGACTCTTTTTTGGCTAATAAATACTTTAGAGCTGCATGGTCTAAGTACACTACCACCTTAGTACCAAGTAAATAGGTTCGGAATTTATCCAGAGCAAAAACAATAGCCAAAAGCTCTTTCTCAGTAGTAGTGTAATTAGACTGAGCAGCATCTAATGTCTTGGAAGCATAAGCAATTACGAAAGGATCCTTACCTGCGTACTAGGCTAGCACTGCTCCCACAACATGGTTGGAAGCATCATACATAATCTCAAAGGGCTGGCTCCAGTCTGGTCCTCTCACAATTGGAGCTTGAGTCAAGGCAATCTTCAACTTGTCGAACGCCTCTATAAAATCCTCACTGAACTCGAACTCAATATCTTTCTGCAGAAGTCTGGATAAGGGCAGTGCTACCTTACTGAAGTCCTTGATGAACCGCCAGTAGAAACCTGCATGAACAAGGAACGAACGAACTTCCCTCACGGAGGAGGGGTAAGGCAGACTAGAAATGATATTTACCTTTGCCGGATCTACAGAAATACCAGTGTTAGAGACAACATGTCCTAGTACAATACCTTATTTGACTAAAAAATGGCACTTTTCAAAATTTAAAACAAGGTTTGAACTAACACACCTGTCTAACACTCTAGATAGACTATCCAAGCAAAGATTAAAGGAATCACCATATACGCTAAAATTATCCATAAAAACCTCCATACAGTTCTCAATAAGATCAGAGAAAAGACTCATCATACACCTTTGAAAAGTAGCTGGTGCATTGCACAAGCCAAAGGGCATTCTCTTATAAGCATAAGTCCCAAAAGGACATGTAAAAGTAGTCTTTTCCTGATCTTCAGGAGCTATATGAATCTGGAAATAGCTTGTGTAACCATCTAAAAATCAATAATGTGATTTACTTGACAGACGATCCAGCATTTGATCAATGAATGGCAGGGGGTAGTGATCCTTACGAGTGGCCTGGTTGAGGCGCCTGTAATCAATGCAGACCCTCCAGGCGTTCTGTACTCTGGTTGCTATGAGCTCTCCATGCTCATTCTTCACTGTAGTGACTCCAGACTTCTTGGGCACCACTTGTACTGGGCTTACCCATTCACTGTCTGAGATGGGGTAGATGATATCTGCCTCAAGTAGTCTGGTCACTTCCTTTTTAACAACCTCTAAGATAGTGGGATTCAGTCTTCTCTGGGGTTGACGAACAGGCCTTGCTCCCTCTTCTAAAAATATTCTGTGCTCACAAACTTGAGGGTTAATGCCTACTATGTCTGCCAAGCTCCACCCAATTGCCTTTTTGTGTCTCCTCAGCACACGAAGTAACTGCTCCTCTTGTTGGGAAGTGAGTTCCCTTGCAATGATTACTGGGAGCTTCTGATCATCCTCAAGGTAAGCATACTTGAGGTGGGGTGGAAGAGGCTTTAATTCCAATTTCTGCTCCTGACCGGGCACTGGGTTTTCTGGAGCTGGTGAAAATGGCAAGGTGTCCTCATTGTGTTCAGTGGGTTTCCCCACACTTGGACCTTGCTCCATGTGCATCTCTTCTATCTCTTCCTGATGAACTGCAGCTACAGTCTCATCAATGATGTTGCATTGGAAGACGGAATGATCTTCCAGAGGGTGCTTCATGGCTTCATTCAGATTGAAGCTTACTGCTCGGTCGTCTATTTCAAAAGAGTAGGTTCCTGAAAAGGCATCCAGCTTGAACTTTGAAGTCTTCAGGAATGGTCTTCCAAGAAGGATTGATGACGGCTTCCCTGAGTCATTTTGGGGCATCTCCAGGATATAAAAGTCAATGGGAAATGTGAGCCCCTTAATGCCCACCAGCACATCCTCAGCAATTCCAACCACTGTAATAATGCTCTTATCTGCTAACACAAAACGAGCTGCCGACCTTTTTAAAGGAGGGAGCCTCAAAGCACCATATATGGACAAAGGCATTATACTAACACACGCGCCTAAATCACACATGCAGTCAGAAAATATTACACCCTCAATGGTTAAGTTAACTATGCATGGTCCTGGGTCACTACATTTTTCAGGTATGTCCCCCATTAAAGCAGATATGGAACTACCTAAAGGAATAGTTTCTAATTCATTAATCTTATCATTATGTATGCACAGATCCTTTAGAAATTTTGCATATTTAGGTACTTGCTGAATAACATCAAAAAGGGGAACAGTTACCTCAACTTTTTTGAAGATTTCTAACAAGTTCCATCTATTTCCTGGATTTCCTTGCAAGGTGTGGAAATGGGATAGGAATAGCGTCTCTTACAAATTCTGCTTCTTTTGGTTCTCCATTCCTTGGTTGAACTGCTTCTTCTTCAACCATGTATTGTATTTCATCTTCCTCTTCCACATCCTCCACTTCAACCATGTCTGCATCTGGGGCGTGTTCCTGTGGGCTTGGCTCCTCCTGATTCCTCTCTTGTAGTGTGGTTCCGGACCTTAGGGTGATGGCATTGATGCCACCCTTTGGATTGGGTAAGAGTTGAGAAGGAATTCCACTGGAGCTTGCAGGTTGAGTGTTAGAAGTGCTGGATAATCCCATCTGAGAGACAAGAGCTTGTATAGCGGATGTTAGACCGTTGAGTGTACCTTCCATGTTCTTTTGTCCTTGTGCAATGGACTGAAGCAACTCTTCATTGGAAGAGGAGGGGTAAGTGATTTGAGGGACCTGCTGTTGGTTGTTCTGAGGTGCTTGGGCTTGCCTTAGGTGAGGTGCTCTGTAAGGCTGGTTCTGGTTCTACTGTCTGTTGTTGTTATTATTCTACCTATGATTTCTCTGGTTGTCTCTGCCTCCTCTGTTATAGTTGTCCCTAAAGCCATTGTTAGAATTATCTCTCCAGCTATGGTTGGAGTTTTCTTGCCAACTCTGGTTATAGTTCCCACCTTGGTTGTAGTTGCTGCCTTGTTGGTAGGAGCTTTGATTTGGGCGGTCATAGAAATTGTGAGTGGCTACCAAGGTGTTGTCCTCTTGTTGGAGCTGTGGACACTCATCAGTATAATGACTATAATCAGCGCATATCCCGCATACCCTCTGAGGAACCAATTGTTGACTATGTTGGGGTGAGGGAGGTTCAGACTGTTGTTGATTCAGGTTTATCTGCTTCAGTAGATTGGTCACCTCTCCCAGAGCTTTAGTGAAAGCAGCAGTCTCACCACTAGAGGACACCTCCACAATAGTCTTAGGATGGTTGGTCCTGTGTTTAGTGTTCCGGGTAGATTCAGCCAGATCAACGATCAGCTGCCACGCTTCTGTCGCCGTCTTGTACTTCTTCAGAGAGCCATTACTTGTAGCATCTAATGTAGTTTTATCTTGAGGCTTCATACCTTGTGTAAAGTAACTGATCAACACCATCTCATCAATCTTGTAGTGTGGACATGAGTCCAAGAGGTTTCTGAAACATTCCCAATATTCGTAGAGGGTCTCTAATTTTCCTTGGATAATGCAGGAGATCTCTTTCCTTAGTCTGTCTGTAACTTTAGCTGGAAAGTATTTGTCCAGAAACTCCCTCCTGAGCGCATCCCAGTCAGTAACTACTGCCTCCGGTTGAGTGTAGTACCACTCCCTCGCCTTTTCCTCAAGAGAAAACAGGAAGGCCATAAGAAAAATAGTAGTTTCATCTGCACCATGACGCCTAACAGTAGAACAGGTTGTCTGGAAATCCCTGAGGTGCTTTATGGGCTCCTGAGCAAGTAAGCCAAGAAACTTGGGTATCAAGTTGATTAGTAGTTCTATCCTTGTTGGAATTTTCTCAAGATCAATCAATAATTAGTAGTTGTTTCCACTTAGTTAACCCTCAACGAATGAGGGAAAGTCAAGTTAAAAGTCAACTTCTATTCACAATTCCTAATCCTCTCCCTTGGGAAGGATTAGAGTTAGTGACTAACAAGCCAACCAACAACGAACCAATTATAATTGAACTCTTGAGTATTCCAACTCAAGGTTCTCCTTTTAATCAACTCCCAATCAAGTTGAAAAACTACTCCATTATCATAAATGTAGATTTTACAAAATAAAAAGGGGAAATAAAAAGAGACATGATAAATAATAATCAAACAGATCAATTAAAATAAAAATAGTCTTGCATTAATGAACTCTAAAAGTAATCCAATGTTAACTCTGGACAGATTAAGGATATGAAAGAGTAAGTAAAAAGTAAGTAAACAAACTAGAATGACCAAGTCCGGAGGTAGACTCTTCTCAATAACCGAAGCCAAAATCTTCAAATCCTCAATTATGAGTATATAGAAAAAAACCTAGGGGAAGAGTGAAAATCAGATCTAAAAACTAAAAATTATGCGGAATGAATGTCGTCCTTTGTCTCTGCATGTTCTCTGGCTCTAATCTGCATTTCTGGGCCGAAAACTGGGTTAGAACGCGGCCCAGAATTCACGCCAGCGACTTTTGTAAATTCTGCAGATCGCGCACGCCACGCGACCGCGTCGTCCACGCGTTCGCGTCATCCGGCATTTTTCTGTGCCACGCGTGCGCGTTGTCTACGTATTTGCGTCACTTGTGCAGCTTCCAATCCACGCGGTCGCGTCAGGCACACGAGCGAGTCACTGCAATTTTCTCCAATTCGCGCGGTCGCGTGAGCCATGCTCCCGTGTCACTTCTCACTGGTCATCTCCCCAACTTCTTGTGTTCCTTCCATCTTTGCAAGCTTCCTCTTTATTCTCTAAGCCATTCCTGCCCTATGAAACCTGAAATACTTAACACACATATCACGGTATCAAATGGTATAAAGGAGGATAAAATAAAAAAAAATATACAATTAAAAGATCTTTAGGAAGCAAGTTTTCAATCATAGAACATTTTTAGGAAGGTGGTGCACGAAATTGTGATCCTTAACAACGGCACCAAAAACTTGGTGCTCGGAACGTAATTCACACACTTTGTCATAACTTCGCACAACTAACTAGCAAGTGCACTGGGTCGTCCAAGTAATAAACCTTACGTGAGTAAGGGTCGATCCCACGGAGATTGTCGGCTTGAAGCAAGCTATGGTCACCTTGTAAATCTCAGTCAGGCGGATTCACATGGTTATAGAGTTTTAATAATTAAAAGATAAATAAAACGTAAAATGGGATAGAGATACTTATGTAAGTCATTGGTGAGAATTTCAGATAAGCGTATAGAGATGCTTTCGTTCCTCCTGAACCTCTGCTTTCCTGCTGTCTTCATCCAATCATTTCTACTCCTTTCTATGGCAAGCTTTGTGTAGAGCATCACCGTTGTCAATGGCTACTTCCCATCCTCTCAGTGAAAATGGTCCAAGATGCGCTGTCACCGCACGGCTATTCATCTGTCGGTTCTCGATCATACTGGAATAGGATTCAGTAATCCTTTTGCGTCTGTCACTACGCCTAGCACTCGCGAGTTTGAAGCTCGTCACAGCCATCCCTTCCCGGATCCTACTCAGAATACCACAGACAAGGTTTAGACTTTTCGGACCTCAAGAATGGCTGCCAATAGTTCTAGCCTATACCACGAAGACTCTGATCTCACGATCAGAAGGCTAAGAGATACACATTCAAGCTTGTTTGCATGTAGAACGGAAGTATTTGTCAGGCACGCGTTCATAAGTGAGAATGATGATGAGCGTCACATAATCATCACATTCATCATGTTCTTGTGTGCGAATGAATATCTTAGAGAAGAAATAGGCTTGAATTGAATAGAAAAATAATAGTACTTTGCATTACTTCATGAGGAACAGCAGAGCTCCACACCTTAATCTATGGTGTGTAGAAACTCTACCGTTGAAAATACATAAGAACAAGGTCCAGGCATGGCCGAATGGCCAGCCTCTCTAAAGGTCTAAGATAGCATAAAACTAATCAAAGATCAGATCCAAAGATGTAAATATAATAGTAAAAAGTCCTATTTATACTAAACTAGTGACTAGGGTTTACAGAAATGAGTAAATGATGCAGAAATCCACTTCCGGGCCCACGTGGTGTGTGCTTGGGCTGAGCATTAAAGCTTTCACGTGTAGAGGTCTTCCTTGGAGTTAAATACCAGTTTGTAACCTGTTTCTGGCGTTTAACTCCAGAATAGGGTAGAGAGCTGGCGTTGAACGCTAGTTTGCGTCATCTAAACTCAGGCAAAGTATGGACTATTATATATTGATGGAACGCTCTGGATGTCAACTTTCCAACGCAATTGAAATCATGCCATTTGAACTCCTGTAGCTCCATAAAATCCACTTTGAGTGCAGGGAGGTCAGAATCCAACAGCATCTGCAGTCCTTCTTCAACCTCTGAATCTGATTTTTGCTCAAGTCCCTCAATTTCAGCCAGAAATTACCTGAAATCACAGAAAAATACACAAACTCATAGTAAAGTCCAGAAATGTGATTTTTATTTATAAACTAATAAAAATATACTAAAAACTAACTAAATTATACTAAAAACTATGTAAAAACAATGCCGAAAAGCGTATAAATTATCCGCTCATCAGAAGGATTTGTAAATACATGCAAATCATATAAATAAGTGGGTGAAGACTTGATAAAACCACACAATTAAACACAATATAAATCATAAAATAGTGGTTTATCATGAGCCTCATCATTAAGATAAATAATTTTGATGCCCTTTGGGTTTACTGTCGACTTACCCATAACCCATGGAACAGTATGATCAATGGCTATGGTCTGCTTCACTGTCTCCCAATCAAAACTCATAAATCTCATGGCTTCCTTAGCCTGTTGATAACCATATGGCGCATCTGATTTAGGCTGGAAATGGAGGATATCCTCAATGGCCTCCTCAATAACTAAAATCTGTTTCCCTCTGAGCTGTACTGCATCCAAGGTCATCTTATAATAGTTGCAGTAGAATTTTCGGACACAGGATGCATTAACCTCAATCAAGTTCCTCTCCAGAAAGAACCAGCCTCTCTGTTTGATTTTTTCTGTAATGTACTGTTGTAATTCAGCTAGAATTCTTAGGGTCTTTTCCAAATATAGGTGCCTTTTAGACACAAAGACCTCATATTTCAGTTCACAATAGCGATTTGTAAACTTGGTTGGATCAGTCGCAGGCACTAGTTGATCTGCTTTTTCCTACGGAGTGAAGTTCTTCTCACGCCAGGAATCATCATGTAGAATATCTGTTAGAGCCATAGATGATTGGCCTCGTTTCCTTTTATCCGTGGTGGCCTTAGCTTTTCCTTTCCCTTTTGGATCAGACATCCTGAAAAAAAAAATAGAGTTTCCAGGATATAGATTAATAAGTAAAGCAGAGGAAAGAAAAGCAGGTATGAAGCAAACAGATAGGAAGCCAGAAACAAAAGAAGATTGAAACACACTGGTGAGTGTACGCATAGAAATGATCTCTTGGAAAGTAAGAAAACATTATGCAAAAGCATTCAAAACTACAACCAAGAATTCTGCAATAATAGTGAGAAGCTTGTTTGTTAAGTAACAACAATTAGCTTGCCTTAAAAGGGGTTAAAAGAGTTAGTGTAAACTTAAAAGGAAAGTTAGAAAGTTAATTAGGTTAATAGTTAGAAAAGGGTAGGGAGTTAGTGGCATGGAAATGTTGTTTTTAATCGAAAGAGGTTCAAAAGATTGTAGCATAACCAAGCTCACAGGCAAATGTACAATGCAAGTTATTGAAGATGAAAAAGAGAGAAGCATGAAAAGGGTCAAGAATCATCAATAATGCATTTTAAGTTGGAAGGGAACCAAAAAGGATAGGGAATGCTAGCCTAGCATGTCATGAGTGGACTTTGGGTTTAAACCAAATAAAGCACAATGTAAAAGTACCAAAGGCAAGTCATGAATAGCAGTTAAGAAAAATCATTTTTAGAAAAATTGGGCAGCATTTTGGTTGTAAAAGAAACGTTCCCAGAAAATCAAACAGCAGAATAAGGCAAGCAGTAGCACTTTCAAATAGGAGTAGCATGTAATATGAATCCTAGAACAAGTAATACCAAACTAGCAAGTATATGCAATAAGCAATTTAGCCAATCCAAAACAGCAATAAGCAAGTATATGTAATCAGCCTGGCCTCAGCAAATTCAGAAAGCACGCAATAATTTAAGATATGGATGCAATGTATTGAGCTTACTGAATCAACAAGGAAAAAGCAAATTGCAACAAGAATGCTAATGTATATGAAGTTATATAAGCAGTGGTATCAATCAATTAAGATCCGATGAAGCAAAATAATATCGAACAGCAATGAACAGCAGTGAATAGCAACATCAATAGGCAAGCAATAGATAATTCAAACAGTAGGAACGGAGCACTTATCAGACCTAGAATCCTCTAACCACAACCTAGCTACCTAACCACCTAGAATCCACTACGAAACATGCATATCTAACTAACCTAAATTGAACAGAATTGAAATATGCAACTGCCTAACTTGAACAGAAAAGAAATTTGAGTGCAGCAAAACCTGGGGGGCGCAGTGAAAGAAATAGAAATGAAGGGAGAGGGGGATGTACGGCGGCGCTAGTGTGGCGGCACGGTGGCACAGTGGTGGAGGCGGCGGTGCTGTGGTGGAAACGGCGGTGTGTGGTGAGGCGCAAGAATGTGAGAGGAGGGATAGGGAGAGAAAGAGAAGAAAAAGGGGGAAGAGGGGGGTATGGTGGCGTCGCGGTGGTGGTGGATGGCGGTTCTGTGGTGGCACAGCGGCGGGTTTGAGGTCGGCGACGAGGCAGGGGGAAAGAGGGAGTAGGGGGAGAAGGAGAAGAAAAGAGGAAGGGTGAGGGGAAACGGTGGCGGCAGGGGTATGGGGTTGCCAGCGGCTGCTCCGGTGAGAGGGTGGTGGGATGCGGTGGCTATGGAGGTTTGGAGGGAGACAGAGTGGTGAATGAACATTCGGGAGGGAGGGAAGTGACGCGAGGGAGGGCTAGGGTTTTCGCGTCAGAGGGTTAGTGAATTTAAATCCACGCGTACACGTGGGTCACGTGTGCGCGTGGATGAGGTAAAATATATAACGACGCGTAAGCGTCATTGACGCGAACGCGTGAAGAGGGATGGGTGGAGATGACGCATCCGCGTGAAGCACGCTTACGTGTTGACCAGAATCGTGATAAACGCACGAATCCAGCATCGTTTTGGCACAACTCTCTGTTTCATTTGAGGCGGCAAAAATATGCATGCGACGCGTGTGTGTCACACACGCCCACGCGTGGTGTGCTAAGATGAAAGTGATGCGTACGGGTCATGGACGTGCACGCGTGGGCTAATTTGTGCCTATCGCACACCAGCCGCACGATTCCAGCCCAACTTTCTGGTCGTTGGATGGAGACGCTAATTTGAAATCGACGCCCACGCGTAGCCTACGCGCACGCGTGGTGTGGGGTTTTTTTTTATGCAGTATGCAGCATGTAAAATTGGGATGCTGATGCAGATGTTATGAGTGAAACTTAGAGAAAATAGAAGAAAATAAAACTAAAAATAAAACAAAATAAAATAAAACTAAGATTGAAAAAGAACGATCATACCATGGTGGGTTGTCTCCCACCTAGCACTTTTAGTTGAAGTCCTCAAGTTGGACATTTGGGGAGCTCCTTGTTATGGTGGCTTGTGCTTGAACTCATCCAGAAATCTCCACCAACGTTTGCAATTCCAATAGCCTCCGGGGTCCGAAACTAGGCATGTAAAGCCTTCGAGCAAGTTAAAGAAGGTGATCAGGCTCCAGGACTGTTGATTATCAGAATGAATTCCAGGATTCCAAACCTTACTTTTGTACCCGTCTTCGCTTCGATCTATATTGTTCCAACCGGGAAGTATGAAATCTGAATTTTTATTGAGATACCCAAACATCTTCCGAAACCCATTCAATCAAGCTCTACACCAATCCTTGCACTTCCATTTGGAGCGTGAAACTGTATTGAACCTTGCATGCCAACTCCTATTACTAACCATCTTCCTCTTACTCTTAAAGCCACAGAGAGCTCTAAGCTGGCCATCGGTTTCAAGTAAACCATATTCAAGTGGGAAGGAAAAGATAAAGGCTAAAGATTTTACCCACTTGAAGTTTGTATTGGGTGGTAATGGCATCGGGAGAGGTGTTTCCAGTGGTTTTTCAAGCTCCACTCCCTTGTACTCTTCTGTGAATTCTTCCACTTCCTTACAAACCTCTTCAACTGCAACCGCATCTTGATCAAAGTCTTCTACTTCTTTCCCAATAACTCAAGTCATAAGTTGGAGGTTGAGAAAAGTCTACCTCCACATCATCTTCAAATTCACTTGGGGAAGATTCTTCAATCTCAAAGAATTCAATTGCGGATGCAAGTTCATCATTAGGTGAGCTTGATTCATGATCATCATTACCAAGGAAACTTGCTTCTTGATCTGTTCCGTCCAGTTCTTCATAAGGTACATGCCTCGGGGGTTGTGCACTATCCTCCTTAGCATCAATTGCAAATTTCTTGGCGGAATTCTCTACAACTCTTGATTCCCATGGAGGTTCAGCGTCTCCTAAGTCTTCGACCAATTCTTCTTCTTCGATAATTCCGACTTCCTCCACTTGTTCCAATACAAAGTCATGCTCCTTACTGTCCGTCAGAGCTTCTAGTGTCTCCTTCGTACTACGTTCTTTATTAGATTCTCCACATGAAACTATGGGAGTTCCTTGAGTGTCCGAACGTCGGGAAGCTAATTGATTTATCACTTGCTTCAGTTGATGAAGGGTTGCATGAAATTTATCCACTGTTTTCTTGAGACGATCCTGCGATTCTTAGTTTGCTCGGATTGCATGATTAGGATCATATGGCTCTTGGCTCAATGGATGTGGACATATGGAAGTGGTGGTTCTCGGTAGTAGGGAGCTTGTGAGCATGGTGGTTCAGAGCTATGTTGAGGAGGGGGTTTATAAGCATAGGGTGGGGCTTGTTGGTAACTACAAGGGGGTCCACCATATCTATCATCTTGGTATGCACCTCGAAATGGCTCTTGACCATAGTAATTTGGTGGAGGTTGGTTGTCACGAAAAGGTCCACCATAACTATTGTCTTGGTATGCATCATAGAATGGTTGTTGGTTATAGCGCATTAAAGGGGGTTGTCGCCAAGAGGGTTGATCAAATCCTTGTGGCTCCTCCCATCTTTGATTCTTCCAACCTTGATGCATGTTCTTATTATAGCGCCCATTCCTTACAGCAACATTGGAACCAAACTCAAAGCGACAAGGGTGAGAATTCATAGTAGCTAATAAAAATTAAAAACAAAAACAAAACCAAAAACAAATAAACAAGCAAAATCAAATATTTACAATAACCAATAATAAGGCACACAATTCCAAGTCTCCGGCAACGGTGCCATTTTAAACGAATTGGATTTCTGCTAGTAAAGAATTTCACAAATAAGTTCTCGTTGCTAGTATAGTTTCTAAACCAACAGAGAATCCTTTCATGCAAAAGTTTCGGTTGTCACTAAAGCAAACCCAATAAAATTTATAACTGAAGTATTTAAACCTCGGGTCATCTCTCAAGGAATTGCAGGGAAGTATGATTTATTATTGGTTATGGAAAAGTATCTTTTTGGGTTTTTGAAATAGGGAACAAGGAAATAAATTGGCAAGAAAGTAAATTAATAATCATGAAAACCATTGCAAGGTATAAGAACTGGAAATCCCATCCTAGTTATCCTTATCAATTGTGATGAGAATTGTTTATTGCTCCCACTTAGTTAACCCTTACTAAATAAAGGAAAGTCAAGTGGACCAATCAATGGGATTCCTCAAGTCCTAGTCAACTCCTGAGGAAAGACTAGCTTTAGAGGGATCCAAATCAACCAGCAAATTCCAATTATCAATCAACAAAGGAGTTTGATAACTCAAGTGTCACCAATTACTCAATCAAAGCCAAAGGATGTAAAAAAGCTAGATTAAAATCATAAATCTGAAATACCTCAAATTGCATTAAATAGAAATTCAAATCTAACATGAAGGGTTCATAAACAAATTTGGCAACATAAGTAATTAACAAGTGAAATAGATAAACCAAAGTACTAGAATAATTAAAAGTAGAAAAAAAACTAAATTAAAGGAACATTGAACCTGGAATTGAGAAGGAATAAACCATAAACTAAGAGAAATCCTAAATCCTAAAACCTAGAGAGAGGAGAGAGCCTCTCTCTCTAGAAACTACATCTAAAACCTAATATTTTTGTCAATAATGAATGAATGATTCCTGAATGATTGATTCCCTCATTCTCCAGCCTCTATTCTGTGTTCTTGGGCTTAGATTTGGGCCGAAAAGGAGCCTAGAAATCGTTGTGGGCGAGTTCTGCAACTTTCTGCACGTGGCATCTGTCACGCGTGCGCGTAGGTCATGCGTGCGCGTCATTTGGAGATTTTTCTTGTCACACGTACGCGTCAGTCACGCGTACGCGTCGCTCGTGCTCTGCGCTTGGCACGCGTCTGCGTCGTCCCTGCGTGCACGTAGCTACCATTTTCTTCAAAATTTCATTTTCGTGCGTTCCTTCCACTTTTGCATGTTTTCCTTCTGTCCTCTAAGCCATTCCTTCCCTATAAAGCCTAAAAATACTTAACACACAGATCACGGCATCGAATGGTAATAGAGGGTAATTAAAATTAACAATTTTTAAGGCTTAGGAAGCATGTTTTCACATATATCACAGAATAAGGAAGGAATTGTAAAACCATGCAAATTATATGAATAAGTGAGCAAAGACTTGATAAAAACCACCCAATTGAGCACAAGATAAATCATAAAATAGTGGTTTATCAATGATCCTCTTCTATGGTAGGCTATAAGTGATCAAAGCCACGCCAAATGATCCTTAATCTTCTCTGCTACAGGTTGAACACCATTGCCCGTGGTCATTCAATCTGATGGATGGTGAAGCTCTTAGCAAATTGTTCTCTTGGCGATCCTACTCAAAGCGCCACAGACAAGGTCGAATCTTCCGGATCAGAGAACGCTGCTTATATGGATTCTAGCCTATACCACGGAGACCCTAATCTCCCCGGACATTAGCTGAACTGGTGTCTCGAGAAGTCCTCAACAAAATTATGGATTAACCGTCTGAGAGATGTATAAATATAGCTATTGGTTCGTATTTTCCGGCCAAGTATTCACACGAACCCAGGTAGACGCGGGTGTTTGTCAGGCACATTCATCTTAATGTGATGAATAGAGCGAATTTGTCAGATCGTCCTGTTCACCACGATGAAGATCGGAATATACATCTTATAGATAGATCAAACACAGATCGAAGAAGAAGAAATAGTACTTTTATTAATTAATAGGACTCAGCAGGGCTCCTCCCCTCAACCTAGGAGGATTAGAAACTCATACTGAAGTAAAAGAAATGGTGAAAATGAAAATTTAGTAGACCTCCCTCCATGGGAGGTGTATGATCTAAAAAAGTGTATTACGTGAATTACATGAATAAGATCTCTTAAATACTAAACAAATGACTAGTAAGGGTAAAACAGTCTATTTAGTGCTAAAATCCACTTCTAAGGCCCACTTGGTGAGTGTTTGTGCTGAGATTTAATGATATCCACGTGATATAAGGCTCCTTGGGCGTGGAATGCCAACTAGGGGGTCCTCTCTGGGCCTTTGGACGTTGGGCTCTGCTCTTTGGGTGCTTGATGCTTGGAAGGGGGCAGGAAGCTGGCATTGGACGCCAGTTTTGGGCCTTCTAATCCGAAGCAAAGTATAAACTATTACATATTGATGGAAAGCTCTGGAAGTCAACTTTCCATAGCCGTTTAGATCGCTCCATTTGGACTTTTGTAGCTCCAGAAAATCCCTTCCGAATGCAAGCAGGTCAAATTTAGACAGCATCTGCAGTGCTTTCTCTGTCTCTGAATCAGACTTCTGCTCCAGCTCCTCAATTTCAGCCAAAAATACCTGAAATTGTCCAAAAATACAAAAACTCAATAGAATCCAAAAATGTTATTTTAACACTAAAACCTATAAAAACTTAATAAAAACTAAATAGAAACTACTAAAAACTATATGAAAGTGATGCCAAAAAGCGAATAAAATATCCGCTCATCACAACACCAAACTTAAAACACAGTAGGATAAAAATAAAATTAAGATACAATAAATTTCTAAGTTTCAAATGAATCTTAGTTAAAAATCAGATGAGCGGGACTTAGTAGCTTTTTGCTTCTGAATAGTTTTGCCATCTCACTATCCATTGAAACTCAGAGATGTTGGCATTTTTAGGAACTTAGAATCCAGATGATATTATTGACTCTCCTAATTAAGCTTATTTTTATTCTTGAACACAGCTTTCTGAGTCTTGGCCGTGACCCTAAGCACTTTGTTTTCCAGTATTACCACCGGATACATTCATGCCACAAACACTTTACCTGGGTGAACCTTTTTAGATTGTGACTCAGATTTACTAGAGTCTCTAGATAGAGGTGTCCAGAGTTCTTAAGCACACTCTTTTTTCTTTGGACCACGACTTTAACCGCTCAGTCTCAAGCTTTTCACTTGACACCTTCACGCCACAAGCACATGGTTAGGGACAACTTAGATTGAGCTGCTTAGGCCAGGATTTATTCCTTTGGGCCCTCATAACTACTGATGCTCAAAGCCTTGAGCCCTTTTTACCCTTGTCTTTTGGTTTAAAGGGTTACTGACTTTTTCAATCTGCCCTCCTTTTCTTGCATTTTTAGGCAGTAATGGATTTTTTTCCGCTATTTTTCTTTCTTTTTCGCATGCATAATAAATTTTTTTTGCAACATGCTTTTTCTTTTGCCTTTTGCTACTTTTTTTTGCTTCAAGAATCAATTTTTAGATTTTTCAGATTATGAATAATATTTTTCCTTTTTCCTTATTCTTTCAAGAGCCAACATTCTAAAATTTCAACTTCAAACATGCACTGTTTATTTCATACATTCAGAAAAAAAAAGCAGATGACACCACATCAAACTAATTAAACTAATATTATTTTAAAATTGAAATTCATGCATCTCTCAATTCTTTTCAATAAAAAATTTCATTTAAGCAAGGTGAGAGATATAAGGAACATTTTACAACTTTTAAGACATCAAATACAAATGATCATGCAACTTAGAACAAAAGAACAGATAAATAAACAGACAAAAAATAACAGGAAAGGAGTAAAAGAAAACGAATCCACCTGAATGATGGTGGTCAGTGCTCCTCCTTGAGGATCCAATGTAATGCTTGATCTCTTCTATGTTACTCCTTTGTCTCTGTTGAGGCGGCTGCACAAGTTTATGTGCATGCTCTCTAGTTTGCTCCATCCTCTTCTTCTATACTTAAGAGTGGTAGAAGTCACAAAGCAGAGCTTTGGCAACACCAAACTTAAGAGTTTTACTCGTCCTTGAGCAAATATGATCAATGGAGAAGAAGGTGGGGTAGGTGGAGCTTCTGTGGGTCCTCTTGGTCCTGAGAGGCTAGGGAATTCTAGCTTCCTTGCTTCTCTACACTGGCGTTTGAACGCCCAGGAGGGCTTCCTCACTGGTGTTCAACTTTAACACTCCACTTGGAGTGTTCTGTTTTCACTGCTGTGAAATCTGTCTCTTGACTGATACACATGATCATGACTCTGACAACTAAAAGGAAAAACAAAAGGAAAATAAATGGTTGAGTAAAGTTGGGTTGCCTCCCAACAAGCGCTCTTTTAAAGTCACTAGCTTGACCTTTAGCTCCTTACGGAGGTGAGTATGGGCTCAGATTTTTGCCCTTGACAGTGAATTTACTGGCTGTCTTCTCATGGATGAGCTCTATATACTCTAGACTTAGGACACGGCTCACTGTATGTAATAGGGCTGGCTTCTTAGTGAAGATAACTCTCATGCCAGGTGAGAGGCCTTCAGTTGGGACTTTCTTGTCCCTCCAACCTTTAGGTACTTTCTTTTTAGCACCTTTGTGCTTAGAGCTTGTTGAGGGCTGCCTAACACTAAACTTAGAATTGATGTCTGGGGGTTCTGTAGAGCTCTACACAGAAAGAAAGGGTTGGCACACTAGGTGTTACACAGTTATCTCTCTTTTAGAGGGAGAATTGGGGTGAAGCATCTTAAATAAGATGTGGTCCTCCCCTAACTTTAGGGTTAGTTCTCCCTTAGCCACATCAATGATAGCATTGGCTGTGGCTAGGAAAGGTCTTCCAAGGATGACACAGTCATCCTCATCCTCTCTTATGTCCAAGACAATAAAGTTTACAGGGATGTAGTAGTTTTCAACTTTAACCAACACATCCTCTACTAAGCCATATGGCTTCTTCATGGTCTTATCTGCCATCTCTAAAGAGACGTGTGCAGCTTGTACCTCAAGGATTCCCAACTTCTCCATTATTGAGAGTGGCATGAGGTTAATACTTGACCCTAGGTCACATAGAGCCTTTTCAAA
This sequence comes from Arachis hypogaea, assembly GCF_003086295.3. Classification (NCBI taxonomy): domain Eukaryota; kingdom Viridiplantae; phylum Streptophyta; class Magnoliopsida; order Fabales; family Fabaceae; genus Arachis; species Arachis hypogaea. The sequence continues at coordinate 32,574,613 of NC_092049.1, forward strand.
GGTCATAGTGCGTATGGTGCAAGGAATCAGAAAGCGTCCAGGGTCTAGAAGCTTCTGAGGTAGCTCTTACTGTACCAAAGCATAGAGTTCTTTGGTAAGCAGTGGAGGTTCTTCCTCCAGAGGCTTTGTACAAAATAGCTTGGTATTTAGCTTCATTAGAGCTCCTAGGAAACGAGCAACTTGCTCTTCCCTAGTGTCTTCATCTTCACTTGATGATGAGTAGTCATCAGAACCTATGCACTGCAAAAGTGCATTCAAAGGAACCTCAATTGTCTTTGTGGTTTCCTTTGGTTCTGGGCTAGAGGGTTCTTGAGTGGGATTCAGGCACTCAAAGGGTATGCCTTGGCTAGCGTTCAACGCCAGCTCTGTCAGCTTATTGGGCGTTGAATGCCCTTGCTGTCCACCCTGACTGGTGTTAAACACCGGTCCCTCTAGCATTCTGGGCGTTGAACGCCATCAGGGATGTCCTTGCTGGCGTTCAATGCTAGCTTCCCTGGGCTGGTGGGCATTGAACGCCCAGTGAAGGCTTCTTCATTGGCATTCAATGCCTTTCTATTCTCCACCAATTCGGCCTTAACCTCCATGGTTATGGCCTTGCACTCTTCTCTAGGATTAACCTCAGTATTATTGGGAAGAGTGTCTTGAGGGATCTCAAGGATCTTCTTGCTCAGTTGACCAACTTGTACCTCCAAATTTCTAATGGAGGACCTTGTTTTATTACTGAAACTGTGGGTGGTCTTAGTGAGACTGGAGACTAGAGTGGCTAAGTCAGAGAGGCTTTTCTTAGAGGTCTCCATATTCCCTTGAGAAGATAGGAATGGTGGCCTGTTTTTGAACCTATTCTGGTTCCTACCACCTTGATCGAAACCTTGCTGAGGTTTCTATTGGTCCTTCCATGAGAGGTTAGGATGATTCCTCTATGAAGGGTTGTAAGTGTTTCCATAGGCTTCTCCCATGTAATTCACCTCCTCCATGGTGGCTTGATCAGGATCATAGGCTTCTTCTTCAAGAGAAACTTCCTGATTACTACCAGGTGCAGTGTGTATCCCAATGAGATGTTGAGAGATCATGTTGACCTGTTGGGTCAAGATCTAAATCTGAGCCAGGATGGCATTCAGAGTCTCAACTTCATGAACTCCTTTCTTCAGAGAGATTCCATGTTTACAGGATTTCTTTCAGAGGTGTACATGAATTGGTTGTGTGCAACCATCTCAATGAGCTCTCTTGCTTCTGTAGGTGATTTCTTCAATTGGAGAGATCCACCTGCAGAGTTATCCAATGAAATTTTGGACATCTCAGATAAGCCATCATAGAACATGCCTATGAGGGACCATTCTGAGAGCATGCCAGGAGGACATCTCCTGATCAGTTGCTTGTATCTTTCCCAAGCTTCATAGAGGGATTCACCTTCTCTTTGTCTGAAAGTTTGAACTTCCACTCTAATCTTGCTCATCCTTTGAGGAGGAAAGAACTTAGCCAGAAAAGTATTACAAGCTTTTTCCAAGAGTCAAGACTCTCTCTTGGTTGGGCATCCAACCAAAACTTAGCTCTGTCTCTTAGAGCAAAGGGAAAAAGCATCAGCTTGTAGACTTTAGGATCAACTCCATTAGTCTTTACAATATCACATATCTGTAAAAATTTTGCTAAGAACTGATGAGAATCTTCCAGTGAAAGTCCATGAAATTTGCAATTCTGCTGCAGAAGAGAGATTAACTAAGGCTTAAGCTCAAAATTATTAGCTCCAATGGCAGGTACAACAATGCTTCTGCCATAAAAGTCAGAGGTAGGCATGGTGAAGTCACCAAGGACCTTTCTAGGCTCCTCTTGTGGTTCGGCCATATCCTCCAATTCTTGTTCAAAACTTTCTGAAAGGTCTCTTCCGAAGTTTTGTGCTTTAGCTAGTTGTAAACGCCTCCTCAGAGTCTTCTCAGGTTCAAGATCAGGAGTCAAGAGGGGTTCTTTATCCCTGTTCCTGATCATAAATAAGAAGCCAAAAAAATAGAAAGGAAGAAAGTTCTTTATGCCAATTGGCAAGAAGCTCCTCCTTAAAGTCAGAAGTAGAGAAAGAAGAAGAAGATAAAAAATTAAAAATAAAAACAAAAATAAATAAAATAAGTAGAGAAAAAATTACCTTGGAAATAATGAATAAGAGTAAATAAAAAGAAGTGAAGATGGAAAGGGGATCACAAGAGAGCTTTGTGTGCCAATTGGCAACAAGCTCCAAGTGAGATACAAAGAAAAAAGGAATCCAGATAAAGAAGGTGAGCTAGAGCTAGGGCAGGAAGTAGAGTTTAATGAATATGGATGAGAAGAGAAGATGTATAAATAGAAAAATAAAATAGGAATTAAAATATTTTTATTTTTATTTATTTTATTAATTAATTTTTGAAAATTAAGTTGTTAATTTGAAAAAAATTTAAATGTTAATTGTTGAATTTTTGAAAATAGAAAAGAGAGAAATTTTTGAAAATTAAGAAGAGAAGAGAGTTAGTTAGGTAATTTTGAAAAAGAAGAGAGAGAAAGAGGAGAAGTATTTTCAAAAATTAATGTAGAGGAGAGTTAGTTAGGTGGTTTTGAAAAAGAAGAGAGAGAAAATAAGAAGTAGTTTTCGAAAATTTTGAGAAGAGAGAGTTAGTTAGGTGGTTTTGAAAAAGAAGAGAGAGAAGAAGAGAAGTAATTTTCGAAATTTAAGGAAGAGATGAGTTAGTTAGGAAGTTTTGAAAAAGATGAGAGAGAAGATAAGATATTAATTAAGAAAAGATGAAAATAAAAATAAAAGATGAGATAAGAAAAGATTTGAATTTTTTTAAAAATAAGATAAGATAAGAAAAGATTTGAAATTGAAATTTGAAATTTTAGAAAAAGATAAGATAAGATTTTTAAAAAAGTTTTGAAAAAGAGAAACAAAAAGATAAGATTAGAAAATTGATTTTGAAAAAGATTTAATTTTTTTTAAAAATTTTGAGATTTGAAAAAGATAAGATGAGATTTTTGAATTTTGAAAAAGATATGATGTGATAAAATTTTGATTTTTGAAAACTTGACAACTAAGATATGATAAGATAAAATTTTAAAATCAAAATCTGAATTTTATTTAAAAAATTCGAAAATTAAGGTGAAAATTAGTTAGAAAAGATATTTTTTTGATTTTTTTGAATTTTATGATGAAAGAGAAAAACACAAAAAAAAACACAAGGCTTAAAATTTTTAGATCCAGAGCCCCTTTATTTTCAAAAATTTGGAGGGAAATACTAAGGGACACCAAACTTAAAAATTTTAAGTTCAAGAGACATACAAGACTCAAGAACACTTTGAAGACGAACAAGAACACAAAGAACAAAATTTAAAGACTCAAAGAACACAAGAACATAAAAAGAACACTAAACTTAAAATTTTTAGAAAACCAAAACCAAATTTTCAAAAATTGCAAGAAAAATAAAAAGAAAACAGCAAACTTAAAGACTTGACACAAGATTAAACAAAGAAAAGTTATTTTTGAAAATTTTTAGAAAGAAAGATTCAAAGGAGCAACTATTTCCAAGAACATAGACACATTCAAAAAATGCATGGATTAAACAAAGAAAAGAAAAATATTTTTGAAAAAGTTTTTAGAATTTTCGAAAATTTTGAAGAAGAAGAAAATAAAAATAAAAGACTAAAAACAAGAACAAATATCAAAGAAAGAAAAGAAAAATATTTTTCAAAAAGTTTTTGAAATTTTTGAAAATTATGAAGAAGAACAAAAATTAAAGACTTAATTAAAATAATGTAAAATAAACTTACCTGATCTAAGGAGCAAAATCATCCTGCAGTTCGTCCAAACTCAACAATCTCCGGCAACAGCGTTAAAAACTTGGTGCGCGTGTACGCAAAACCCATACTATTTTGTACAACAGAAGCAGTACCAGCATGTGCATTGGGTCATCCAAGTAATATTTGAGCGAGTCAGGATCGATCCCACGAGGATTGTGGCTTGAAGCATGCTATCGTTGTCTTGCAGGTCTTAGTCAGGCGGAATCAGAAGGTTTTATGTTGGATAAACTTTGAATAATTATATGTCATAAATGCTTAGATATTAAGAAGTTAACTACTAGGAATTATATGTTGGGAATAGAAATACTAATAGAGTTGAGAGTTGGAGTTGCTTTGTCTTTCTGAAGTAACTCTGGTACTATTATCTTCTTTGCTTGTGAATGATCTTCTTCTATGGCAAGCTGTAAGTGATCAAAGCTACGCCAATGGTCCTTCATCTCCTCTGCTACAGGTTGAACGCCATTGCCCGTGGTCATTCAATCTAACGGAGGGTGAAGCTCTTAGCAAATCGTTCTCTTGGCGATCCTACTCAAAGCGCTACAGACAAGGTCGAATCTTACGGATCAGAAAACCCTGCTTCTATGGATTCTAGCCTATACCACGGAGACCCTAATCTCCCCAGAGATCGGCTGAACTGGTGTCTCGAGAAGTTCCCAACGAAATCGTGGATTAACCGTCTGAGAGATGTATAAACATAGCTGTTGGTTCGTGCTTTCCAGCCAAGTATTCACACGAACCCAAGTAGACATAGGTGTTTGTCAGGCACGTTCGTCTTAATGTGATGAATAGAGTCATGACGGGTGGAAAAATGTCGGTTAAGAAATTCTTATAAAAACAGCGTTGCAAGTATAGCTCCTAATCGATGAAATTCCCACTATCAATTTAAAAGATGTCACAATTAAGAATAATAACTGGGAGTAGAATTCCCAGGTCATTTCCCAAAGAGTTGACACAGATGTGTAAATTATTGATCAGGAATTTTCTGAGAAATTTTAGAATTAGAAGCGAAAAAATAAATGGTGATCAATTAAAGCAACAAATAATGACAAGAGGTATTAGATATTTGAAATAAAAGACCTTGGCTAGGAGAAGATTAATCGGAGTTTCTATCCTTGTTGAATTTTCCAAGTATAATAGTAAAAGTTATTGCTTCCACTCAGTTATCCTCTTGCAGTTACAATGGAAGGTCAAGTGGGTAACACTAACTCTGGTTCAGAAGTCCTAATCACTTCACAGGGAAGGATTAGAATTAGTGAAGATTGAGTTAGCCAGCAATTTCCAATTACAAATTAACACTTGAGTATTCCAACTCAAGGATTTCCAATTAATCAACTCCAAAGCCAAGTTGGGAGCTCTACTCCATTAACATGAGTGCCATTTTCACAAACATGTAAAGGGAGTAGATAGGAGACATGGTAATTGAAATTAAATTAATAAAAGCAAATTTGTAGCTGATGAATTGATTGAAAGGAATCAAACAAGTAATGAAATTAAATATAAAAAATAGTTCTTTGCATTAATAAATCCAAAATTAACAATATCCAAATATGACTACGAGCAATTAAATGGAAAACAAAAGAGTAGAGTGATAGAAAAGCAAACTATGATGATGATAACTCCACTTGAAGGTAGTAGCAACTCTCTCAATATCCAAATTGAAGCTAAAAACTAATAATGCTAAGAACCCTAAGAAAAGTAGTGTTTTTTTCTCTAGAATTCAAAAACTTAACAAAACTAAAGTGAAAGTAAAAGTGAAGTATGTCTCTAGTCTCTGCTACACCTCTGTCCCTAGTCTGTGTTTCTGGGCTTGAAACTGAGTCCAAAATCAGCCCAAAATCGCCCCCTGCGAGTTCTAATTAATGCAGCACGTCGCTCTGTCACGCGTACACGTCGCTCTGTCACGCGTACGCGTCGCTGGTCTGCTACACTTGTCACGCGTATGCGTCAGTCACGTGTACGCGTCGCCGTGTGACTTCGCTGGTCATGCGTACGCATCAGTTACACGTACGCGTCGCTGTGAAATGCTCCAAGTCACGCGCATGCGTCAGCCATGCGTGCGGGTCGCTCCTCGCTGCTCAACTCCTTAGTTTCTTGTCTTTCTTCCACTTTAACATGCTTTCTCTTCCTCCTTTGAGCCATTCATGCCCTGTAACCTTAAAACACTTAACAAACGCATCACGTCATCGAATAGTAATAAAGGAGAAATAAAAATTGACAATTTAAAGGCTTAGAAAGCAAGTTTTCAATCATGGAACAAAATTAGGAAGGATTTGTAAAACCATGCAGTTTGTATGAATAAGTGTGGATATAATTAATAAAATACACTCAATTTAGCACAAGATAAACCGTAAAATAGTGGTTTATCAAGCCAATTTGTCAGATCGTCCTGTTTACCACGATGAAGGTTGAAATATACATCTTAGAGATAGATCAGACACAGATCGAAGAAGAAGAAATAGTACTTTTATTAATTCATAGGACTCAGCAGGGCTCCTCCCCTCAACCTAGGAGGTTTAGAAACTCATACTGAATTAAAAACGATGGTGAAAATGAAAATATGGCAGACCTCCCTCCATGGGAGGTGTATGATCTTAAAAAGTGTATTACGTGAATTACATGAATAAGATCCCTTAAATACTAAACAAATGACTAGTAAGGGTAAAACAGTCTATTTAGTGCTAAAATCCACTTCTGAGGCTCACTTGGTGAGTGTTTGGGCTAAGCTTTAATGACATCCATGTGCTATGAGGCTCCTTGGGCATGGAATGCCAGCTAGGAGGTCCTATCTGGGCCTTTGGACGTTGGGCTCTGCTCTTTGGGCGCTGAACGCCTGGAAGGGGGCAGGAAGCTGGCGTTAGACGCGAGTTTTGGGCCTTCTAATTCGAAGTAAAGTATGGACTATTATATATTTCTGGAAAGCTTTGGAAGTTAGCTTTCCATAGCCGTTCAGAGAACTCCATTTGGACTTCTGTAACTCTAGAAAAGACCTTCCGAATACAAGAAGGTCAGATCTAGACAGCATCTGCAGTGCTTTCTCTGTCTCTGAATCAGACTTCTACTCCAACTCCTCAATTTCAGCTAGAAAATACCTGAAATTGTCCAAAAACACAAAAACTCATAGTAGAATAAAATGTGATTTTAACACTAAAACCTATAAAAACTTAATAAAACTAAATAGAAACTACTAAAAACTATATGAAAGTGATGCCAAAAAGCGTATAAAATATCTGCTCATCAAACACAAACCTCATCATTCAAACTTGTAGATTCTATTGAATCAAAAGTTATAATCAAAACCCTAAGATAACAATAACCAAAAATGGCGCGAAGCAAAGCATAGGGAAGCGTGGAGAAGAGAAGAAAGCGAGGAGTGAGGTTGGCGCAATCGAAGAGAAGTAAGGAGTGAGGTTGGCGCGATCTAAGAGAAGAGAAGAGAAGTGAGGTGCATGCAATGGAACCCTCTCTGCGAGAAGAGAAGAAATCGCGAGAGATTTTGGCGCGATAAAGAAACACCCACTCCCAACGCGTTGTATTAGCTTCCTTATACGTAACAGTATTTTCTACTGTATTTTAGTGAGAGTGGCTGAATTGGTGGCTAAAAAGTAGTGTACAAATAGCATTTTTCATATATTTGTTATGGATCCCTTAAACTATAACTATAATTTAAAATTGGTTTAATTACTCTGTTGGTCCCTATAGTTTCACGAAATTTTCAATTAGGTCCCTATACTTTTTTTCCTTTCAATTGGGTCCCTATACATTAATTTTTTTTCAATTTAGTCCTTATTAACGTTAAATGTTAAAAAAATGTTAGTGAATTGTAAAATTACTTGTATACCCTTAGGGACCCAATTGAAAAGAAAAAATGTATAGGGCCCTAATTGAAAATTTGATAAAACTATAAACATTCAATGAAAGATATTCCTATAATCCCTATTCAATGATTCTACAACAAAAAAGATATTCCTATAATCCTTTTTATTTTGTCACTATCATTCTTTTGCTTATTTATATATAAATTATACCAAAAATACCTTCTCTTTTTTTTTAACTTTCAAAATATCTTATCTTAAGAACAACTAAAAAAAAGGATTGAATAAAATGAAACAGAAATAATAATAATAAATATATATAAAATAAATTGTCAAAATTATCCCCAAAAATATAACAAATCAAATTTTAAATACAACAAGATAAAGAATTTATTAAAATAAAGGAACCAAGAGAAGAAAGTATTACTGTTTGTTTGCATTTTTTTTTTCAACAAATTAGGTACTGAATTCTAACACAACATCTAAACCACCACAAATAACTTTTTTGCTCTTTCTTTTTTGGACCCTTAAAGTAATCTCTCTGTATGAACAATGTATATATTTCAGAAGAGAAAACACACATCAAATCCGTAAAATCTCATATAATGAAACCATTTGGCCGTGAGTTCTCTAGCTGGTAACATTTTTTGTACATTGAAGCTTCAGGCACAAACCTTGAGATATGGAAATTTGGACAAGGTTAACACCCCTTCTGAACTATGTGCGCCAGAAACAATGAAGAACTCATCACAGTGTCTAACTCTCTTTCTAGAACATATTTACACGGAAGAACCATGGTAGAACAAAAGCTATGACCAAGCATGCCATCAAAAAGTTACAGAATGGCTGTCCACGCTAGCATCTTCCAAAGAAGCTGGTTGAGGTACTATTACCACCGTCGATGAACCTACTTTCGTTCCACTCTTCCATAAATAAATGATTGATAACCTGTGATTCTGAAACATTTTTTGCAGTCTCACCACATATTTCACACAACCTGTGATTGTGAAAAGGTTAATAACTTTAACAACATACTCGGCATTCAACAATGAGCAGTTCATGCAGGAGATACATAGTTATGAATTAATTCTTTTGGGGTGATGAAAGTGTAAATTTAATTTCCTATTTCATTCCCCATATATCATCTGAACAGAGGGGAAAAAGGGTTTTCAAAGATACTTTATGAACACACCTACCACATATTATTCGTTGAAACAAGATATTACCAGTGCACACACATACAGCAAGAAGAATGCAGGAGTGAGTGCTTCTTTTCAAAGGCATAATCAGAACTCATAATCAATTCAACTCATAATCAATTACACTCATAATTAATTAATAATAGATAAAATACATAATCAGAACTCGTAATCAATTCAACTCTCTCAAAGGCATTTAACCAAACACCTTATCTCCAATCTCACCTCTTTTCTTATTTCTAACATAATCAATTAATTACAGATAAAATACATAATCAGAACTCATAATCAAAATTTTTTAACACAATCAAAATTAATTTTAGCAAACTAAGCTTCACAACTAGATCAATTGGTTCTTCTTATCATTCAGGATGCTGGTTACCTAATCAAATAAAGTCAAAAATTACATACAAGCAGCAATAAAAAATAAGCATAAGAAAAATTAGAGGTATTTAACAATCAAGATTTCTCAACATTGTACCTGAAAAATTTGAATCGGAAGAGGATGCTGTTTGACTACTAGTTGTTTTAAGCATAACATTTCTCCCGTTCTTAGTGTAGTGGGAAGGAGACATTATTGAGAAGAATTATTACCCAATGCTAACAGAAATCCACATGTTCATTCTACTCCCGATCTTTGCAATTCAAACAAATGAAAGCCATCTGACTAGTTTCCTTCCCACATGCCACCTGGTTCATCTCCTCCGATCAAACAGTTGAAAAACTAAAACAAAATTCAATCATCACCTATTGTTGCAGAACTAGTCCAGACAGCAAAACAGAGTCGAGGAGCGGCAATTCGAGACAAGGCACCTGAGGCGCGGTGAGGCAAGGCGGGACGAGGGATGCAATAGGCAAGGCGGACGAGCGGAGCAGAACAGAGCACCTGTGGGCGACGCAGAGGGACGACGACCACCCAGCGACGGACGACGACGACGCCATGGAAGACGGCAGCAGAGTGCGAACGGAGGAGAAATCCAATTGGGAACTTAGGAGAATAACTTAGGCGTAGTTAGAGTTCTCTGATTTTGGGGGACAAAATATAAAGGGTATTTTTGGTATTTCAAAAAATAGAGATGTTTTTAATTAGGTTTTTTAACTAAATTATGAGAATATTCGATTTTTTGATGGAATATTCTATTATTTCAAACGGTTTTATGACGGTAGGGACTAAATTGAAAAAAAAAATTAACGTATAGGGACCCAATTGAAAGGAAAAAAAGCATAAGGACCTAATTGAAAATTTCGCGAAACTATAGGGACCAACGGAGTAATTAAACCTTTAAAATTCAAGTAGATAGAGTTACTAATAAATATAACCTAGCTGAATCAGCTAAAAGTTTGACCCTTAGTTATAAATAGCCTCCTTGTGATGTTCTATGTACAACACAATCATTAATAAAATTGTGTATTATTCTTCCTATTTTCTTTTCTCTTATCTTTTACTTTAAATTCTAATCCTTATTTTCATAAAATATTTGTAATTTTATAAAAAGAATGTATTAATTATTTAATGATTCTATTAATATGCATGTACCGTTAAATCAAAACAGCATAAGGTTAAAATGTGTTTTTATGGTATTTTTCTTTAAAATTTTATAGAATTTTAAAACTCTAAATAAAAAAGAAATATTATAACAATTATATTTTATTTTATTTTTTTAAAAAAAAAAACTTAATTAAATTATTTATTCGTATTGGCCTTACTACATGAACGTGCCGCAAACCGCGACAGCTTCTCTTTAAAGAAAAAAAAAATCTCTTAGAACATAAAATCTTCGTTTCCAGTCAAGAACAGCCGACAAACATGACACAACAATTTGGGCCATTAATGAATGTAATTATGTGATATATATTTTATGTGTATATAAAAAAATTAATAATTAAATTAATTACTAATATATAAATATAAATATATATTATTTATTTTTAATATATATTTTATATTAATAATTAATTTTTAATAACATCTATAACACATATATATATATATATATATATATATATATATATATATATATATATATATATATTTTGACAAATTAGAGATGTTAAAAATTAAATATATATAGTGACAAATTAGAGATAAAATTTTGATAATGCTTAAGAAAATTAGTCAACCGCTCAAATCCGGTCAACCATTTGGCAAAGACATCAAAATGATTCTAATATTTTAATCCTAAAAAACTGTCAAAAAATCCAAAAAAACCTACACACCTAACAACTCTTGATTGCTTTTTTTTAACTCTTTTTCGTATACCATGATCTTCTTTAGTATAGTTCTTTCCTTCAAAATTACTCTAGAAAAAATTAATAAATACTTTTTCGTCACTAAAAAAATAATTTTAATTTTAACTATATTTCTTAGATGTTAAAGTTTTATAACCATGATTTATTGCACGAAGCTTTTCTATGTAACTAATCCGAGCTAAAATAATACACAACGTAACTAATTTTAACACTGGTGTACGTAGCTATTGGTAAGTTCTTACACGAAGTAGGGTAATATTATTTTACGATATAATATTAATAATTTGACCAATGGAAAATTGATATTTCAATTTAGGTTCGACCAATTCAAAAAATAATTTTCACATACTACTTTTTTAAAAAAAAAGAAACTATTTCACATACTACTTTGGTTTATGATCATACTTCGTCGTGAAGTACAAAAACAAATAAAACTACTATATAGAACTCATTTATTTGATGTGATTCTAAAACTTTAAGAAATTAATAAAATACTAATATATTCACCTAAGTAACAATTGTTATAACTATTTTTGATTTGGTTATAAGTGTCTTTTTTTAATGAGTATTCTCTCAATTTTTTTAATTAAACTATTATAACTTTTGATTTGGTTATAAGTATTTTTTTTTTATGAAAATGAATTCTCTTAATTTTTTAATTAAAAATATAAAATATGATTTTTAACTTTATGATATTTTTTATGGTTTTTTTTTTCGTTTTATCTATGAAATGTATAATAAAAAATTACACATTTTTTTAAGTAAAAAAAAATTGAAAGAATCCAATTATCTTTTTAAGTATTCACCCATTAACTGCAATGATAGATATGTGTGTGTGTGAGAGAGGGGTAGAAATCAAAAGAGTGAACAGCCAACTCGGTCCCTGTTCTTTTTCTTGATGAATATCACGATCCTTATCCAAAAAAAAGGGACAAATCGGTCCCTATTCCATATTTCTGTGAGACGTCGCGGTCCTTCCGTCATCTCCCTTGACCAAAATAGATAGAAATTGCCTACGTGTCAGTTAACGTTGCTGATGTGGAGGTTAACACTCTGTTAAGTTCCACGTTGGCCATTAGGGAATGGACAGGGGTCGATTTGTCCCACTTTAGAAACCTAAAATTACGTTGTTTTTGGGTTTCAATCCATGTTCCATTAGGGAATGGACAGGGTCGATCTGTCCCGCTTTAGAAACCAAAACTACGTCGTTTTTAGGTTTCAATCCATGTTCCATTAGGGAATGGATAGGGGTCGATCTGTCCCGCTTTACAAACCAAAACTTTGCAAATTCACCATAATAATTTTTATTTCATTCATTATCAAAAGTATTGTTCACAACTCAACTCTAGGAAATAACAAAATTCAGCTATCAAAATTCAACACACTTGCTCTAAACAAGCTTGTAATTACAATCCCAACAAGAAATGCTAACAAATTAAACTCATACCTAATACATCTATTTTCACCCATTTTCAATCTACATTTATCTAACTGGTCTTCCAAACCAATTAATCTTTCCTCTAACTCATTAACTTTGTTATCCACCACATAACCATGGCCTTCTAATCGATTCTGCTTTTGCTTTGATGCCCCAACTGAGACAGCCTTGTTATCATCCTCAGCACATGAAGTAACATAATCATCTAACCATACAAAGAAGTTGTAATGTCATTTTTCAGTCTATGAAAATGTTTAACATTTGTTAGCATCTATAGAATAGAAATCGAAAATAAAAAATTAGCTAAACCCTAAACAACTACTTTGAAGTATGGGCAGCGAAAGAATAATCTGTCTGAATTCTTCACCATCCTTGATATGAACAAAATTGCATGAGAACCACAATAACAAATTGGGGCAACCCATTTCTTTTTTCTCGGAGCTCAAACACTTCCACTAGAATTCAAGCTCCAGCCTAAATTGCCTCTACTTCGTCGGTTTGATGATGAACAACGCTCTTCAGTACCAATCATGTTCTCTTAGGGTTTGTATTTGGGTTGGGAGAAGAGTGAGAGATTAGCTGCATAGAATCACTTTCAAACGATTTTGTTTCAGTGAAGACTAAAAATGACGTAGTTTTGGTTTTTAAAGCGGAACAGATCGACCCCTGTCCATTCCCTAATGGAACATGGATTGAAACCCAAAAACGACGTAGTTTTAGGTTTCTAAAGCGGGACAGATCGACCCCTGTCCATTCTCTAATGGCCAACGTAGAACTTAACAGAGTGTTAACCTCCACATCAGCAACATTAACTGACACATAGGCTATTTCCGTCTATTTTGGTCAGGGAAGATGACGGAAGGACCACGACGTCTCACGGAAGTATGGGACAGGGATCGATTTGTCCATTTTTTTTTTTTTTTGGACAAGGATCGCGATGTCCATCGAGAAAAAGGACAGAGACCGAATTGAGTGTTCACTCAAAATCAAAATTATACACTAATAACATATAAATAAGTCATAAAATGCTAGATTTCTTCTTTTGGGGATAAATACTATGGACTTTGCTTGGTGGCAAATGCATGTTTAAAGTTTAAACAATCATTATTTCATTATATACGATGATATATGATATGATATGATAGATATGATGCCCTCGATCGACCCCTCGTGAAGAAGAGGAGGACGCAGAGCATCACATGAGTAGGTGACAATGACATGCATAGGACTATAGGAAGGAACTCTAAGTCTCTAACTGTGCTTTCATTATCTAGCTAGTAGTATTCTATCTAGTACTATTGTACTACTAATTAATTAATAACGATGTGTTTCTCCATCCGAATGAACTCCAAGGAATAATTTTTCATTGGTAGGTAAAACAGTAGTCTTGGTTAGGAAATAACAACAACAATAGTGTACTCAAAATTTTGGATGAACTGAACTGATGTCTGATGACATCACATCCCCATCAATTATCAATAGACAAAACAAATACATGTTTGTTGGCAAGGGGCCAATATCTATGTACATACCTTGACAAATTTTGAATCGATAACGTAAAAAAACAATATTTAAAATTACTTTATATAATATAATATTTTTAATTTTATATATATGACATTAGTAATTATATATTTATTATATTTAAAATTATATAATTATTTTAATAATAATTAATAAATATTAAATAAAATAACTTTAGACTATTTAAATTATTTTTTAAACATTATTGTTTTAAATAATGGAGTCGGAATAATCCAATTGATGAACCGTACCATAATATTTCATAATGAGTAGCGGCTTAAAAGTAATAACTTTTGGACATTGATGAGCATTTAGTCTAACAAGCTAATAAGTGGTGTTATAAATAATGTCATAGATTTGATTTCAAGGTAATGCACAGAATTTGTTTCTTGGTGCTAAATCTTAATTAAGGTCTGAGTCAATAATGTTAAGAACAAGAGCAATAACATAAATTTGATGCCATCTTTAATTTATTGCACTCTATCATCATCTATATACACTTTTGTTTATCAATAAGATTGTTTTGTGTATTCGACGACCTAATTAATTAATAATACAATAATATGATAATAAGAAAAATAGTACACACCTAGCTAGCTAGCTACCTAAGCCAAGTCTTATGAATATGCATGGTCCATCCTAAACCCTCAACACACACTACTGTTGTTCCACATGCATGGACATGGTGATATGGTGGTCTCTGTTACTGTCTTATATGTATGCAATGCAAGAATACAACTAATTATAGCTAGGCAACAAGCCAGTACGAGTAGTAGTTCAAACTTTTCTCATTAGTACGAAAAAGTGGCATATAGCTAGAGAATCTGGCTCACATAATTCCAATGGTTACATACAAGACACATTCGCTTGAAATTAGATCTAAGCTCAAATATGAGGATGGTTCTGAAAATCAGATCGGACCGATCGGTCGAACCAATCCAATCGAAAATTGGCAAGGATAATGGTTTGGTTTCATGACTAAGACCGCCAATTAAAAAACTGTCCAAAGATCACCGAATTGGTCGGGAATCAATTAGTTGGATCGGACTGAGAATCGGTTAGTTCTTTCTGAACAACGACGTTTTGTTTGATTTAAAAAAAGAAACCCATGCATATGAGTCATGCCCCCTTCCCCCAACCCCCTTCGCGTCTTTCGGTGTGTGAGTGTATCACTCAACATTCAACAAAATCAAAATCCTTCTTTAAAGTTCAAAAAGACAAAAACCCAAAACCAATTACCCTAGCTTCTTCAATGGTTCCACCACTGCCGTCCGTGATTGCCGGTGCCTCTGCGACTTCCTTCTTCGCCCTGTCCCAAACCCAAACCCTCTATTCTAGCTCCGCTCGACGTCCATCCTCCCGCGGCTTCTCTGTTTGAGATGCTCGCCGTCGTGTCGCCGTCATCTCATTGTTGTCCTGCTCTCCGTTGTGCTCCACCGCTGTCAAAGGTTAGTGATAGTGCTTACAAGATTTTTCTTTTTATACTCTGTTCTGATTACAAGGATTGTGAAACCTAGTTAAATAACAAATAATTAAGTGATAAATTAAATTAATTATGAACATAAACGGTTAAGAATTTAAAAATTTATAATTGAAAAAAATAAAAATATTTAAAATACGAATTAAAACACTAATCTTAAAGATTTTGTCCCAACAAGCTAAAACAATTTAACCGGACCTATGTTGAACCCAAGCCCACATACATAACTCTCATAACTTAGCAAAGATTTAGCATTTCCCCCTTTTTTTCATTGAGTTCCATGGAGAAGAGAAGAAGAGGGAAGAACATGCCCTAAGTGTACTATTCACCCACATACAAAAATTTTCATAACTTTTAAACCGTAGCTCCGATTGAAGACCCGTTTGCGGTTACGCGCCGCACTCGTTGTACTCTTCAATTCTATCTAACCATTGTGGTAAGGAACTCGAAATTCTTGCCCCATTTTCTATTTCTCTTCAATTTCACATTTTTGGTTTTGTTATTGAGGAAATTTCGATTTTTCAATGCTTAGGGGAGGCTCAATCTTGAGTTCTAGTGGATTTTTGACCCAAGGCTACAAGAAATAAGTTAAGAAAACCTTTCTCCTATGTGAAAATCTTGTGATTAGATGGAATAGAGCTTGTCTGGATTGAATTTGGGATGAAATGGAACTAGCTAGGTGAATTTTGGTGCGGGATTGAATTCAAGGATCGCTTTGATGTGGAATTGGTGGAGCTTGAACCGGTGAACATTGGATTTGCCGGAGAAGAGTTTTTCTGAGGTTGAGACCACCGTCAATGAAGGTACGAATTTTAATTTCGAATAGACATTGTGTAACACTATGTGAAAATCTAGGTTAATTGTCCTAGGATAGCATTGACTGTTGTGTGTGTTGATGATGAATTGTGATTTAGTATGATTATGTGAATTGGGTGTTTGGTGAGTGCTATATGATAGGAGATAGAAATTGGATATGAATATTATGGTATAGTATTATATTGATTGATGTGAAATTGGGTTGGAGACCGTGATAGGATGAGGTATCCCCTATGAGGTAAGCTATGATAAGTTGCAAAATTTTCATGTAGAGATTGATTATAGAATGATATGGTTTGGTTGAGCAATTACATTGTTGATATTGGTTTGTTGATGAAAACTTGGAAAGTTGGATAATTGTGTTGAAACTTGTTTGATTAGGTGTTGAATGGATAGAACTTGCTAAATGAATGTTGAGATGCTTAGAAATGGTTTGGAATGATTGGAAAATAAATTGGAAGGAGAACTGGTAAAAAGACAATTGGGTAATTTTGGTAAAAATAGAATTTTGACCAACTTCGATGGGTCATACTTGGCGCTCGAAGTTTGGATTTAGGTGAAATTTATTTTGAATTAAAATTTGGGAAGAGAACTTTAAAAATGTATAAGAATGGGTGAAAACTAAATTTTGTAGCAAAAGTTATGCATGTTTAAAAATTTGGTGTCAAGAACTCAATTCTATAAATTTTGCAGAAAGTTGGGGCCATGTGTACGCACGACCTGTGCATACGCATGAGGTGGATTCTTGAATTGAAACCATGCGTACACATGACACCTTGTTTTTTAGAAATGATGATTTTGGACTGTTTTGCCCTCCCAGTCTGTTTATAAACCCCTCTAACCTCCGTATGGAGTAGAATAACTGATAATTAAGCTTTGAATACACTGGGAAGTGATATAATGAGATGAACTGATTAATTCCTGGATAACCACTTGATAAATTGGATGAAATTCTTGTGGGAATGGTGGTTTTATCCATCCTACGGTGAGGACAGAGGTTCCTTCCCGCTCACATTTTAAAGAAATTGGAAAAACGATACATAATTGGGGGGTTTATAAATTCAAATTGATGAAATGGGTAACTAATTGGGGTTAATAAGTTAAATTACTTATGAAATCACTAAAAGACATTAATAATGATTAATTGTGGTCTGAATGGCTGGATTGGCAAGGTCTGGGTGATATCCCACTTGTGTATTGATTGAATATTTGTAATTGGCAAGGTCTAGGTGTTATCCCGCTTGCATATTGAATTGATTTTTGCTTTAGGCACCTGTACCGGACAAGGACAGTGGTCTTATCCCGCTTGTTCCATATTTACGGTGTGACGTGGGGACAGTGATACGTAACACCCACGTTCTTTCGGATGAAAGGTGAGACGACACTCTTTATTGATGTGAGACAGCAATCTCAGTTGTTTGACACATTTATACCTCCGCGAGAAGGTGAGACGACACTTTCTGTTGAGATAATAGTATTGTGATTTATAATTCCTCCCTGGGATGCACACCAAGATACCGATCTAGGGTGTCAACCGGATTTTGTGTCGGGTTTGGCATAATAACTGACACGTGAGCTCATGACCAGTAGAACAGGCATGCATCATCTGCATATATGTAACATTGTTTGAGTATGCTAATTATATTTCGATTGTCTATGTGTTATTTCTGATTAACTTCTATTTGCCCTACTTGATGTAATTGCCTTTATTTGTGTATGAATCTCTCTACTTGTGTTTGCTTCTACTACTCAACAAATTACTGAATTTTAACCATTATGATACTGAAAAAGCTGTTGACCTGTATGGAGAAGAGTTGAAGACTTAAAACTACTGTATAGCTAAGATTTAGCTCTGTTTACCCTATTCGGTTTAGAAAGGACCCTAGACTTGAACCTTGTGAATTTGGGAGTTTAGTATTGGAATTATTACCCTACTGGGAACCTTTTAGTTCTCCCCCGTTTTGGAAATTTTCTGTTTTTCAGATACAGGACATGATGCATCTTGTCAAGCGTGTTGGATCTCTCTTCGAAGTGAAGACTCTATTTTGGATTTGCATTTTGTACTTAGTGTAGTTATATTCTCCACTTTTGAACACACTTTTGTATATCCCTCTTAAAGGTAGATTTATGGAGAAACAGGTTGTATTTTGTGTTTTTGGGATGTATTATACTTTCTAGCCGGTCTTGTCTTCGCAGGTCGAGACTAGTATTTGCTATTTATCTCCTTTTGAATTTTATATATATTTCTTTCATTTCTATATAGCTTTGACGTTTTGAGTGAGATGTGATTTCTGTTCCATTATCTTTCTTCACAGGCTCCTAGCTATATTTCTATCTTTCAGTTATATATGTATCTATTTTGCGTTTAGGCATCATAATACCTCATCACCTCTGATTTATAACTATAGCGTAAGGCTTAATGTGGTAGGATGTTACAGGGATTTTGTGTTGTTGAAATTATTGATAAAAATAGATTTGTTATGTTGTTGCTGTTTTTTAATTTTTGAGTCTATTGTTTTTGAATTTTTGTTGATAGATTTGTTGATTTCAAGGTTTAGGGTGATTATTTGTTGCTATTTTTTAATTTTGGTTGCTGATTTATTTATTGTTTGTTGAAATTATTGATAAAAATAGCTTTGTCAGGCTGCTGCTCTTTTTAATTTCTGAGTCTGTTATTTTTGAATTTTTGTTGATAGATTTGTTGATTTCAGGATTTATGGTGATTATTTTTTGCTTGTTTTTAATTTTTGTTGCTGATTTATTTGATTTTATTTATGGATGATAGTATTAATCAAGAAACCATTGCTAATAATAATGTATATGTGAATAATAATTTGTCTACCAATCCTCCTATTTCGAATGATGCTGCTAATCCTAATCCTCCTAGTTCTAACGATAGTTAGACACAAGGTTCTTCTATTTTATGGGAAAAAACATATTTAGCTTCGAAATATGTTGCTTTACAAGTAGTGAATGGAAAGCCACAATATCAATATTCATTTTGTCTACAAGTTTTTAATGGAGGCAAAATTTATAGAATGAAGAAACATTTGGCAAAGATTACTGGAGACGTGAAAAAGTATCCTAAAGTTCCGTATGATGTGGGAAAATAGATGGAAAGTTTATTGAAAGAAATTCAGAGCAACAGAAGCAAAAGAAAAGTAAGCTTTAGTGAAGATGATGGTGATGATATAGAGGATGTAATTGATGAAGCAATAGCGCAAGAAGAATAGCAACGTGCTTCGAGTCAGCAAGTCATTAGAGGCGAGCAAAAAAAGTGTTAGTTTTTAATATAATGATAACTTGTGTATTTTATTAAGTGATATTGATGTTAATTTATATCAAAGTGGTGGTGGTAATAGTGGTCTTTATGCTGCATCTCTTGATTCTTATGCTCAAGAGGGTGGATTAAAAGCGAAGATGATCCCACCGAAACAAATCTGCAACAGATTCTTGCAGATTTTTTATGATTGATGATAAATTTTATGTTGCCATTTGACATTTAGATATTTCTTTTTACTATTTAGCTTTTGAGTTCGTATTTTGATAAGATCATATGGCATTGGTTAATGACATTTCATGTATTATTTTAAATTTAGAAGATATTTTAAGATTTATATTAGACTATAATTATATTTTAGGATGTTTATTTATAACTTATTTATTATTTTATTCTAAAACTATTTTTTCAATTGAACCACAGTTGGACCGGTTGAACCAGTAAACCAGTAACTAGAGCGGTTTGATGACCAGTCTAGTTCTTAGAACCTTGAATATAAGATTATTTATTATATTCACATAATACAAGATTTAGTGAAAGATAAAGTAAGGGAACAACGTTTTTTTCTGAACAACGTAAACAATAGATTAAAAACAGAAAGTTAATTTTAATTTTAAAATCAAATTTTGAATGAATTAGGTTTAATCATCTTTTTTTTTTTGCAACCACTCTTTCGCAATCTTGTGCTACCTCCGTCGCTGCTGTATCGCGACCCCGGTGTCCTCGCACCTGCTGTCTCGTCACTTTTTTCTTATCAACTAAGTCGGATGTTCATTTTACTAAGTATGCGAATGTTCTTTTCATTCTAAAGCGGATGTTTATTTGGGTATACGATTGGTATTTTACTTTATTTACTTGATTCTGCATGCACATTCTCCGCAGAATGTTCATTTTACTATGTATGTGGATGGTTCTTTTCACTAAGATGTGGATGTTCATTATTAAACACCACTCAAAGAAAACCCCCAATTTCTTCTCCCTCCAATATATGGTTTGAAAAAAGAAACAGGTATGAACGCGATAAAAACACAGGGGACTCTCGGTGGGAGGGTGGTGGCGTAGTGACGGACCGGGTCGGGCTTGGCCGTTGAAGACACACGGCAAGGAGGACGATCTGTGCTGGTTCGAGGCTACGGCAGCGACCACACTGGGCAGGGACGCGGCGTTGAGGACGATGCATGAGGCTTTAAGACTCCCCATGCTAAAAATTGCATTCCTTATTTCATTCAGAAATCAACCCTCTGTTCATTTCTTCCGTGACCCTCAATGGAATCTTGCTTAGGATGTTGTCATACATTTGTCTTATAGTCGAAGTGAACAATGGCTCAAAATCTCTTCAATGTACCTTATTATTTCTTTCCTCTCTTCCAACCAATAACCTGCTTCATTTTTCAATCTTTAAATATGATTTCTCTCTCTTCTCTGGATGGTTGTTGCATGAAAGAAGGATGTGTTCTTATTGTCCCACTTCAACCACTTTAATCTAGATCTCTAGCCCCAAAATTTCTCCTCTTACTTCCATAATGCTGTTATTTTCGCCGTTAACACTTGTACCTGATTCTACTTCTCT
This sequence comes from Arachis hypogaea, assembly GCF_003086295.3. Taxonomy (NCBI): domain Eukaryota; kingdom Viridiplantae; phylum Streptophyta; class Magnoliopsida; order Fabales; family Fabaceae; genus Arachis; species Arachis hypogaea. The sequence goes on from NC_092049.1 coordinate 32,595,795, forward strand.
TCGGTAAAATATGAATCTTGTAACTTCTTCAACTCTTCCTTCAGTCTATTTATTTCCATATCTGCCCATTTGAATGTAGGTTTACTCTACTTTTTTAGCTCTTCCTAGTGATTATTCATTCTCCTTGTTATCCTTGTCCATTCGTAATTCTGTGAGACCTCTTTTTCCCATCCCTTAACAATATTTTCACATTCTTCATGGTCAGCCCAAAATGCCTCAAATTTAAAATTCTTGCTTATCTTATATACTGGTTTTCAGTCCAAAATTAGCGGGCAATGATCCGAGCTTATAGCAAGCATGGTCGAGAGTGAAGCATTCTCAAAGAAAAGTCTCCATTCCCAATTAACCAATACCCTATCAATCCTTTCTCTAGTTACAAACCCATTTCTCAAATTACTAAACCATGTAAATCTATCCCTTTGAGATCTAAATCCTCATAAGAGAGTTAGAATAAACAAAGTTTCTGAATTCTCTTACATGGCAATGTGACTTTGGATGTAAACCCATCTTCTCTTCTTGAGTCAAAACTGTCATTAAAGTTGCCTATAAAGAGCTGAAATTTAACCTTGTTATAATTGGTTGCTGTGATTTCCCCCCATTGCTCTCTCCTCCTGCCAAAATTACATGTTCTGTCTCATAGTTATAGTATGTCTTTTAAAATGTAAAAAATTCAGACACGATTTGATTAGTCTACGCTTGTTTTGTTCTTAAATAAAAAAATTTTGGTTGGACATCTCTCTCTCTCTCTCTCTCTCTCTCTCTCTCTCTCTCTCTCTCTCTCTCTCTCTCTCTCTCTCTATATATATATATATATATATATATATATATATATATATATATATACACACACAAAGTTTCATATTCATTTTTTTGGATGACCATTCACATGATCGATATAAAAAATAGTTGTTTTTTCTAACATAATGCTATATAATTAGATGCACATGTAAAACTATTTTATACTGACTGTGCATCAAATTAAATTCTCTTTTTGTTCACTTAAGTTTCCGATAGCATGATGATTATTAGTTAAAGTTCTCCCCAAACAAAATAAGGCTCCAAAATATATCAACTCTAAAATGATTGATACCAATTTAAACACAATTGACTGGGAATTATGAAAATCATAAAATCAGAAATGACACCTGTCTTAACATTTTAATTTTAAGTAGCAAAGAGCACCACCACCACCACCACCACCACCACCACCACCACCAACAACAACAACAACAACAACAAAGCCTTGTCCCACTAGGTGGGGTTGGTTACATGAATCAAACTCTCTCCCGGGATAATTTACAATTAATGCAAAATTTCCGGTCGACTCTCCTCAACAAGAAGAAGTCGATTTGAGAGCTTGTCATGCCACTTTTATAGGTTATAAGATGTTCGTCTCTCTTTTTAAAACATGTATTTGCGATGAGAAGGTCAAAGGTTGAGGAAAAGTCCAAGGTAGTTTTACCCTCAGCATTGATCACCCCGAAACCATGGCATCTGTGAATACTTCCATACCCAGTCACTTCTCTTTCAACATGGCCATTTAAATCTCCTCCTAAGAAAATCTTATCTCCCGAAGGTATGTCTTGGACCAAACTCTCTAGATCCTCCCAAAACCTTATATTGTGTTGTTCGTCCGAACCCACTTGCGGTGCATAGGCGCTAATCACATGAAAAGGACCTCCCTTCACCACAAGTTTGATAGAGATGATCCGATCTCTCACCTTCTTGACATCCACTACGTCCTTCTTCCACTGCTTATCCACAATAATACCAACCACATTCCTATTCTTCACCTTTCTTGTATACCAAAGTTTGAAACCAGAAGTATCCAACTTCCTAGCCTTCACACCAACCCATTTTGTTTCTTGTAGGCACATAATGTTAATCTTCCTCCCTGTCATGGTGTCCACCACCTCTATGGACTTTCCTGTTAAAGTACCTATGTTTCATGTCCCAAATCTCAACCTTCTGTCGTTCCGACCTTTACCTTTTACTTTGTGAACTAGCTTATTTACCCTCGTCTGTTCACGAAAACGCGGGAACCCATGCTCATTTAACACTACATCCGGGCACCGATGCAGCGGCTCTTGCTCATTTGACATCGTACTCGAGCCATACAGCGCGTTGCTTCCGAGCAACGACCTAGGTTTAGCGCAATAATGTCTTTGATTCATGTCATGGAAATTCGACTATATTTTTATGTTGGTTATCGAAGACCTAACACAACCCTCCTCCTTTATCCGGGCTTGGGACTGGCTATGTACCACAAGTGTAACATAGGCGGAATTTAAGTAGCAAAGAGCACCAAACAAACAAAATGAGATGCACCTCCACAGAGCTTTACATCATGCAGACAGAGCTTTACATCATGCAGACTCGTTGAACCCTAGCAAAGTGTATTATATACTAAGCTTTAACAACTCACAAATGTCGTTAAATCTTTCAAGAGAGTTGCCATACACATTTATCACTTATGTGATAAAGCTTAGTCACACTTCATAGTTCATATATCTATCCAGTATCCACCTTTTTCTTCTTTGGGTCACTAGAGTAGGGACTAGGCATTAACCCTCAACCGGCCACCCTTTTTTACATGGCTCATCATGCACCACCCTTAACAATGTGTATAATAACATGGCCGCTTAAGCTGACCTGAATAAACCGTTTAATAGTGTTCTTTGAAGATTCTTAGTATAAAACTCATCCCTTAAAAGGTTTAATAATTTAAAAACAAAAAGAAATTTCATCATTTCTCATAAACATGTGTATTGCAAATATTTTCTAAAATTTCGGGGTGATGCTACAACCATCGATACAAACCATCTAGTTCTAGTTTTACCTATCCGCCCAAATAATACATCTCTTAATTGTAACTTGCACCCATTCTAATTATGTTAATGGAAAAATATGTACATTATGGAACTAGAATATATGGGTGTACAGTCGAACTACCTTAAGTTAATTTGAAAGTTTAATTTAGTATGAAAGTTTTGGAGAAAATTATTACATACATTCGAAGTGGCTAAAAAAGTGGTTCCTACAAAACTTCAGCACAGCAGGCGGATTTGCCGGCCAGTTGAGCATGATTTGATGATAAAATATATAGTAGAAATTCTGCATAAGTTTTCAGCCAGAAGCTGATGCAGTTCTGCGTTTATCAGATTCCTCTTGCTCTTCCTTAGCGAACTCTTCAATCAATTCTCGCTGTCTCGTTGTTAGGTTTCTGCAGAAGGATTCCAGGCAGAGGAAAATTGTATTGTAGGAATCAATCATGAAACCATGCACAGTATATTATTGAAATAACAATATATATAACACTCACGTTGGAATGCTGACATTAAAATGAACATATTGATTGCCAAATGTGTAAGAATTCTTTGTCTTGATCCCTGTTTCAAAGAAAGAAGATAAGAATCACAAAAGAGATTAGCAATAGGTGGTGTGTGCCATTCATGCATGTATTTTTGCACAATGCTTTTCCAAAATAAAAGATATGACTTTCCTTGCATGGTTGGTAGTTGCTTTACCTTTATTTTTCAAAACCACTTTTTGACCAGGTTGGGTGCCAGGCCGAACCTGCCAAATAGGAACTCCACATTTAAACTTTGCTAGTTACTAAAATAACATGAGAAATATGCCTTGGAACAGCAATAACTAACCTTAAGAACAACATCTCCAGTAAGGGTTGGAACCTGAATGCTTCCCCCTAAAATTGCCTGAAAATAAATATACAAATTTCCAGTGTTTAGCTTAATTTTAAACTTAACACTGGAAAATGCAGCACAAACACACAACATATATTTGCGATTGACTAAATGTATGATAAAACACTTCTAGCACCAACCAAAACACTAATTGCCAAATCACACTCAGCATCTAGTCATCAACACCAAATATTTCAAACTAGTTCTTTTTTATTGTAAAAAGCAAAAATTCATGTCAACAAAACTTATACAATGTTAGTAGTTCCTAACAAGGGTGTAAATCAGATAAAGAACTGTTAAAAAAAATATGCATCTCGATTACAACTATGTCAACTCTATAAAACCACATTTTCTGAAGATAGCATATGCTTCCAGAGTATAATAAATCGAATTAACATCTCTTTTCATCGATGCTGACGAAGTTGCTCATGCAAAATATTTTTATAAAATAAGGTTATTATTGAGAGAGAGAGAGAGAGAGAGAGAGAGAGAGAGAGAGCGAGAGAGAGAGAGAGAGAGAAAGAGAGAGAGAGAGAGAGAAGTTAGCTTGCCTACAAATTTTTCATAAAAGAATATTATTTAGAGAGAAGACCAATGCAAGACAGAAGGATGAGAGATCCTTCTAATAAGTTGCTTGCCAAGAATTGTAAATTAATTACAAATTGATTCCCCCTATTAAGCATATGCATTTTTGGACAGAACGCAGGGACACTACAACTGAAAGCCACATATCTCATTGCTAAAAATTTTCGGCCAAGGAATTTACCTGTGTGATACTTAAAACAGCATCAACATGAATGTCAGATCCTTCTCTACGGAAAACAGGGTCTTCCCGAACCTAGGAAAGGGAGAAAGGAAACAAATAAAAATGATACGCCGAAAGTACAAATAAAAAGAGGATATGATCTCCAAGCTATTTAAGTACCTTAATAGTAACATAAAGATCTCCAGGTTGACCTCCATCAGGATCTGCTCCACCGCTTCCATAAACCCTAATGGTCTCATTAGTGTCAATCCCTGCAAAAGTATCAAATAAACAATCAGACCTCCTTTTTCCTAGCGGAACAACTGAACCTAAGAACCAACATAAGGGATGTGCAATAATATAAGAAAGTACATATAGCTGTCTTCTGTCAACGCATAATCAAATTCAACTACTAGTACTAAAGCTTTGTTACACAACATCCCAAAAGAGTGGGTTAGCTTAAACCTAATGGAATCACTTGTTCAAATCATTTTTTATAGATCATAGTTCCATGGAACGCAATATATTTTGGTACAGGAATGGATACATGGCATGCCACATGCAAAATTGTTATGTGGGAAGTATAGCCATGACATTCCGGTACGCAGATGAATTGTGAACTAATATGCGAGAAATGGTATGCAGTATGTCATCTAATCAATGAATTCATGTAACTATGATATGGATACCCCATTTTTAAAAGTTACCGGGCATAATATCCAACTTGACAGTCTTTGTTCCTCTGATAACCTTCGCACCCCTGCAAGACTTGCAAAACTCCTGATACAAACAATAAAGACAAAATTATTAACATTTCCCCACCAAAGCCATTGGTACTGAAGTTGAGCACAAGAATTAACTGCATATATGATAAATACAGTGCCATGATCATATGACAAGTTGAGGGGGACAGGAGAATAATAACTCCAGATATGGAATGTGTCCAAGGAAGAACAATATGCCAGCAATTAACCCAAAATTGCAGCTTATTCCATAATATCTTAATTCTGAGGTTCCGACCTGTTATATAATATACAAAACTACAAAAGTTTTAAGCTTTAATTAATAAATAAGACGAGATGAACCATACCGATACAATTTTTCCAGTTCCCTTACACGAACCACAAGTACTCTCCATCCTAAATATGCCAGCTTGTACATATGTCTGCACATGCCTCAAAATTATTAATTATTAATCTGATGACACTTTTCAAACTTGTAGCATGATCTCACTATCTAAGAGAGAGAGAATACTGACCATCCCTGACCCCTTACATCTTTTACAGGTTTCAGGTCTTGTACCAGGAGGAACACCAGTCCCACCTGCAGCAGGTTCAGCAAGAGAAAGATCCTTGACATACAGACCAAACTGAATATAGCAGTGAGATTCAAAGCTTTAAAAATATTAGATGACTAATTAGCATACCACAGGTATTACACACAACATCTGCTGGAAATGTCACGGTTTTGGTGCACCCTTGGACAGCTTCCATAAAGGATACTTCAATTGAAGTCTGTAAAAGAGATCATTGAGATTCCCTTCAAAGAAAGTCATTAGCAATATAAAGATGACTATATATGAAGAAAAAACCTTGATATCCTCGCCACCAAGATTCTGATGGAAGAAGCTCTTGACAAAATCCTGATCACCATTGAGGAGAACCATATTAGATTTCAAATATGGGATTCAAAAAGAAAGAAATCAATTAGACAACATGATTGGTTAAATGCAGAGAGGATAGACATTAGAATAATAAATAAACAAATAATACATACTGAGACCAAAATATACTGCCTTACAATTAAGAAAGAAAAACAGATGCATACTCATAAAACTAATTACATTGAAATATATTACACCAAATTTCAGCATATAGATCAGGGTGGTAAATAGATACACCATTTCCCGAACTAGTGATCGAGGAAGTTGCATGATTAGTTAAGGTGTTCTGTTCATAAATCATAAAATACAACAGAAGTGATATATAGAAATGAAAATTCATTATTAGTACTAGCTTCTTGACAAGCACAGACTGTTGTCCCCATCAAGTTGCATTTCCATTTTTTAGATATGTTTTATAATTATGTAGGATAATAGTGTTTTTTTTTTTAACAGTGGTAAGTACTTTTTTTTTAATAAACATGTGATTATGAAAGTATGTCTTGACCAGGAAGTTTCTTAAATTTAATGACAAAAGGTGGTCATTAGCACCTATTATCTTATATATGGTATAGAATAAATGATATGATAATTATGAAGCACAATTCCTAGAGGATTTCTAACTTAATGAGGAATGACCATTTCATAAAGAAATAATTATGCACAGATAGAAATGATTTAGAGAGACAGAGACAGAGCTAAATGGAGGAAATTAGTAAGTCCTTACATGATCACGGAATATCTGCTCAAATGGATTAAAGCCACTCTGGCCTCCTCCAAAACCAGTAGACTGTTGGTTCACATAGGCATCATGGCCAACCTACATATTCGTATTAAAATACATCAATTTATTTGTTGGTGGACAATAAAATAAGAAAACAACAGGACAGCAAAACAGGAAAAGGAAAAACCCGATGCTTAGGAGAAAGCAATAAATCACTCATAATAAATTGACATACCAATACACAATTAAACCTAGAAGCACGTGCATGAGCACAAGTCCTACATAAAACTGAGGCTCATAGAATCCTACACTCTTGACAAAAAAAGTCTTTGCGACTTAAAATTTTAGCAATGTACTATATCAATTTTCAATTATTATAATTTTTTTTTTTTCATTTTCTGAAAAGAAATGGTGGTGTGTCTACACTAAACAGATAAAGGATGGCCACGAGGAAGCAGGTCACAAAAAAGAAAATAAAAACTGCACAGTGAAAATTTAAACCTTCAAAATTATATGCTACATAGAATTATTGCATAGGATGATAAATAAAAAAAAAAACAAAAAATTATATATTTTCCATTTCATTGTATAAAAACTTATTTCAAGCACACATCATGGCAATATAATCTTCAACAAGTGAAGGAATAAGCTCAAGTCACAAGAATATTATTATTATTATTATTATTATTATTATTATTATTATTATTATTATTATTATTATGCAATGACAAGAGTTACCACCCCCCTATTCTCCATACTTTTCTCAAATATCTCCATCATGTTATCTTCTCATAAAGGAAAAGCCTTCTACTTAAATATCCTACGTTAAAAAAAAAAAAAAAATCTTACTTGCATTAGTTTCTTCTGACTAAGTTCAGAGGTTTTGGCTCATGTCAAAAAGCAACGATTTTATTCTGTGGCAGTCCACAGTTTTTGCAATGCTCCAGTGCAAATGGTAGGACTTCCAGAATTTTTTATGATTCCTTTTTGACTGTTGATTTCATTAGGATAGAATTATATTTTTGGCTTCTCTATGTTGCTCAGCACATGGTCTATTTAATGGGGTCTTTTAGCTGATACTCAAAGGTGTCATATATAGGATAGCTCGACTTCATGTCTTACATAAACCCTACGTATCTATGTCAAGATGGTTTATCCTCTTATGTAATTTCTCTTCAATTCTAATATAATTTCTTAGATCATTTAAAAGATAAATACTTGAAATCCTAAAACCTCTTCCACCCCCCAAATTCTCTCACCCAATAAAGGAGAAAGTATCAAGTATGTAGTTGGAAAGTCGTGAGACCTGATCATACTGTTGACGCTTTTCTTCGTCCCTCAACACCTACAACACACAAAGAAAGGCAACAAACCAGCAATCAGTTAATTTGGGGTATTCATATTCATACTAGAACTCTGGTTTGGATTAATAAGAACTACAACAACAAAGAGCAAGCTCTACACCTCATATGCAATAGTAACTTCTTGAAACTTCTTTTCAGCCTCAGGATCACTTTTGTTTGTATCTGGATGGAGCTTCTTTGCTAGCTGCAGTATATTATAAAAATCAAGACATTAGAAAAAGAAGAGGAAAAAAAATAGTATACAAGATAATTCATTTGCAGTCCTATTATGTCAACAGAGAAAAAAAGAGAGAAGTGTGTTGTGAGAGAGGGAGGAGAGGGCTCGGGAAGCAAAATTTTTTCACCAAAACTTCGTAGTCTTCTCTACCAATTGAATAATTAAAATAACAACTCCCTGTTAGAAAATGCAGATAACTGATTGTATATAAGCAAAATTTGATAGAAACTGAATATAAATTATAGAAGAAATTCTTGCCCATCCAACAGCTTAGGCAATGGCCAAATATTTTCAGCATTCAGCTCAAGAAAATGGTGGAATGGAACAAACAATTATGAGAAACCTACCCCATAGTAAGCCTTCTTTATATCAGAAGAACTTGCATTCCTACTCACACCAAGAACATCATAATAGTCTCTAGACAATGAAGCTGTAAGGAGTTCAATGTAAAAATAAGTCAGACTCACATAGAAGCAATTCAATGAAAGTAGCATGCAAGCATGAATTTCAAGCTCCTAGTGAGCCTGATCAAAAGAAAATAGTAGACAAACTACAAGTGATAAAGAACAAGAAAGAAATTCATCAAAATGCTACAATACAAAAGGAAATCATGCACGTGACACAGCAATTAATTGATAATTTATACCAGAGCCATGAATTGTTCTAGACGACCCCAAATAGTAGGTATTTGCCGCTCCTCCCAGTAACAACCAGTTCTTCAAATTTAAACCGTCTCCAACTGCAAATGAGTAATGGAGAGGATGTGAACAAAACAAAAAGTGAAAGTAAATCCATGAATCTTTTGGCCAACATAGATACACCTAAATTACTTAATTCAACATTTCATGGAGAACAAGAAATGGAAATGCAGTCAACTCTAGTAGCTGCCAAAACGTGTTATTTATGTAGTATTACCTGGACCACAACTTCCAAAAGTTTTGGCTGGATTGCAAAGCCCTGAATTCAGTACCCTATAGCCCCTTTGAAACACTGCTTGATATACCTAAAAATAAGGCAAAAAATTCCACAAATAAATCATAGTTCTCGGAAAATAAGAAAAATTGAAAGCGTCAATTTATTTAAAAAAATAAATTTGAGGAATTTATTTTTAGCGGAAACAAAGAATGCCTACGGAATCTTTGGAATCACAGAGTGATCGACGAGCAGCCCAGTGAAGAAGCCTGACGCCATTGGAGCGAACCATTTGAGGAAGCTATCTGCTCTGACAATGACAAATATTGAGGCTTTTGAAGAGAATCGAGGATTTTATTTTTGTTTTTCCTTTTATTGGATTTGTGATAGAAATTGAATGGAGCTAAAACCCCTGAGAAAACCCTAGTTCGAAGAAGGTTCTAGTTGGAGCGCGAATGAGGTCACAATTTCAAGGAAGAGCAACTGCAAATGCAACAGAACAACTGGTTTGAAAGTTGCTGTGTGTTTTCTTTTGTGAGAGTGAAAAGAATTTGGTTGTCTGGATCCTGTGAGCTACATTTGTGAACGTGTGATGGCCCAACATAACGTTACGTAGTTCCTACACTAACCCTTTGATTGGATAGATAATGAGAAATAGAGGTAAGAAAATTAGAAGAAAAAAAATAAAATAAAAAATGGATGGTTTTATGTATTGTTTGGATAAAAAAAATTAATAAAAAAAATAAAAAAATTTAATTAAATAAAAAAAATGAGAGGAAAAAAATTATATTAATTATCTTTATGGTTTTTTTTTTTTTAATTGATCAAAAGTGAATTAATAATTTTATACTTATTTATATATTTTTCTTTTATTTTTATCTTATTTTTTAGAAGAAAATATTTGGTGGATTTTATATTATTTTTTTCTATTCCATTTTTTTCTTCATTTAAACAACTTTTTTTTTTCTTATTTTCTTTTCTTCTATATTATCTTAATCCAAACAAAGTGTAAATAGAATTGTCTAATCACTAGTGTGTGCGGTTTGCAATGAATTAATTTACCTTTTTGATTTATTAAGTATTAGTTTACATTAAAATCAGTTACTAAAATTAATTATTAATATAAAATATATATTAAAATAAAAATATATAATAAAAATAAATTAAAACAATATATATCTATACACAAATATACAGTAACTAATTTTGATAATTAAATTTTATATATAAATAATATCTTTAATTTATTAAATACTTAAAATGTAATACCCTACTACACAGAGTTTTACGCTTAAGTCGTAAAACAGAGGTAATATGGTGTTACGGACCTCTAATCAGAATTTATTTACATATAATGGTGAAAAGAGATAATATACTAGGAGCCTTGAAAAACGGCTAAACAAAATCGCAAAATAAAAATCGCAATGCTCAAGGAAAAGAATTACTTGCGTGCTAAGAAACCTAAAGGTTCAAGATATAAATGAACGAAAGAACGATAAGAGAGTCAAGAATACAGTGAACTAGTTCCTGACTCAACCTGCGAAGCCAAGGCTGGTCGGAGAATATTTACATATATATACATAAGTATCTCAACTACCCAAAATATAGAATAAGACCTAACTCTCCCACAACCTCTATGAGGAACAAATAACAAGTTTCTTGGAGAGTAAGCTAGTACATGTATACATACATATACAAACTAAAACCCACAATACACCGGGGACTACTTCGCTTCAAAGAATCCAGACACCTAGCGAGGAGCCTCTCGACCTACATCTGAAAACAACAACACAGTATGGGATGAGAACCGAAGGTTCTCACCATGGTAAAGGTGCCACGCCTATAATAAATAAGGTCTTGAAAATGCCAGAAGCAATCCTAGAACTCCGTCATACAATTATAAAACTTAATCTCTAAGCAGAAGCCATAAAAAGGGGTAGGTAATCTAAGTACCCTAAACCTACTCATTTTTAAACCTAACATAAACACCAAATTGTTCCCTCCCTTCCTCCGATCCTCCATCATCCATGAATCAGCAGAGACAAACAAACAAATAGTTTCACGCACAAGTAGGGAACAGATAGTGCAAATAGCAATTATAGCAGTTAGCAGGGTATAAATTCAGTTAGGCAATCCCAAATAACGCATAGTTAATAAAACAAACAAATGCACATGATGCATGCTTGTCCTATGGCTGATGAGGCTCATCTGTCGGTTATCCAGCCAACCCGACAAGTCCGAAAACCTTAGACTGTCTCCCGTCGCGCATCCCATGAGTCTATGCATAGATTTCACATTCATTCATCATTTAATCACTCAATGGGGATATCCATACCCGAGAATTTATACGTGCCCGGTCACCCTTACGACGTAGGATTAATAGAGTATCGATATTCAACCTGGAACACGTAGTGGCAAGCCACGGTTCTGTTACCCAGAAAAACTCATATCTCAGATAACATCATTTATAAGTCATTTCATGTTCATAATCATTAGTTAATCATTATTCATCAAAGCCATGGCATCATAACTTCACTTATATTCACATCTCTTCCTTATAATTCATTATATTTTACCTCTTTCTTCATTTTCAAGCTATCCCAAACTCCTATCTTCCACTAATTACCAAGCTCACTAGTAAAATCTAGGGTTAATAAGGCAAAAATAGGGGTTTAGGGGTTCAAAACCATGTTTAAATCTTAAAAACTCAGGTGTTGGAAAACAGGGAGTGTGCGTACGCACAAATCTGTGCGTGCGCACAGCTCAAAAAGAAAGCAGAACGTGTGCATGCCTGTGCACACCAGCCAGGAATCACTTGGTGTGGGTGCGCATCAGTCCCTGTGAGCGCCACCAACAGAAAGCATATCCTGGTGCATGCGTGCGCACAAGGGTGTGCGTACGCACACTTTCTGAAAACCACCAGGTGTGCGTGCGCACAACAGTGCGCGTGGGTACACACCAGAAAAACCTGGTTCTGCTGCAACATTCAAAATTTTAGTTTTTCGCACCGAATTTCCGGCGTCCATAACTTCCCCTACATAATTCGGTTTTCCGCAAACCTTATATCATTTTCAAGCTTTTAAAACCTTCTTTAATTTGAAATAAACCTCATCTTTATAAAAAATTTGTGGAGCAAATTATGGACTACCAAAATTCATCAAAATTCACTTTTTACCAAAATATACCAAATCCCACCTTTTACCAAATTCACATTCCTTACCTACAAAACCTGCAAATTTACCACATAACAAGTCCCTTTTCAATAACACCAACCACTAGCACATTAATACACACCATTCCATAAAATCTATACATTAATTCTAACATTCACCATTCCAACCACAAGCTACAACTTTTAAAATTTCATTAATTTACTTCTTCAATTCATTAATAACAACCTATAAATCATCATTAACCAATCAACAAGTCATAACCACAAAATTTCATTGATATATACCAACAACATCATCAATTCACCATTATTAGTTCCAATAACACATTCTCATTAATTTCATTTATCTCATGACCATTAATTCCAACACAAGACTAATCATCAATTTACCATCAACATCACAAAACTAACCATTTAATGTATAAAATCATTTTAACTAATCCTATAGTTCTCTAGCCTAAGTTTTCACACAACCTTACATATTAAATGCGCGAAACATAAACCATACCTTGGCCAATCACCGCGTTTGGTCCAAGGCAGCCACACTAGCTATACATGCAGCCCCCCAAGCTTGAGAACCAACCAAAGTCTTAGTTCCAACCACCACCAAGCTTCCAAATGCCCACAATTCAATTCCGGTGTACATATATATATATATATATATATATATATATTCAATTCACACCTAATACACATGTATATCTTAATTTCAGATTTCACATAATTAATTCAAGATTTGGCTAGGGTTTAGGTTGTCCTTATCGTACCCACACATATAGCAACTCAAGCCCAATAAGCTCCGCAAGCTAAATCGAACCTAAAACACCAAATTGGGCAAGATTTCATCACAAGAGTTCAATTTCACAATTAGAAAGGGGGTAGAGATTCTGAAATGAAATTGGGGCTTACCGGTGAAATTGATCTGACAGAAATTTAGAGCTGGACGCGCTGGACGCGTGGCCACGAATGGTGCGGCGATCGGAGCTCAAACGGAAAAAATGTGGTAGTTGGAAAGATTGAAGAGGGTTTGAGAGCTCTCCTCTCCTCCAAATCTGTTCAGCTTGTTTCGTTGCTGAATGGGGAGGAAGAAGCCTCTGCCCATTTTAAGTTATGGGTTCGGTTTGGGCCCCAGTTCAACCAGTTCGGCCCATTCGGTCCAATTTTTTGCCAAATTTTTCAAAATTGGAGTCAAAATTTTTGTTTTGAAAATTTCTATCCTATTTTGATATTAGTTTTGCATTTTTAATTTTTCTGATTAAAATTCGATTTATTGACTAATTATTTACCGATTTTAACGAGATTTACATAAAATATCAAGAAAAAAAAAATAAGGAGTGTAGCACTCCTTTAAATCTAAAACTTAAATCTTAATTTCTAAATTCTAAACTCCTAAATTTTAAACTATAAATCCTAAATTTTATATTTTAATTCTTAAATTTTAAATCTTAAATTTTAAATTTTAATTTTGAATTATCCATATAAAATATAATAAACAAAGAATTAAATTTTCTTTAACTCACAAGGAGTAAGCTTTATTTAATCAAAAATATTTAAAGATGAGTCTATGAAATAAAAATAAATATTTTAATAGTCAAAATAATAAGTTTTTAAGAATTTATTGAAAAATTTTTAGTTTTAACTTTTGAATTTGAAAAATAAAAAGTTATTTTTTATGAACTTATATAATATATGTTGATGATAAAGGATATTTTAGTAACAAAAAATTTATATATTGTAAAACGACTCATGAGAAAATTTATTTATTTTAAAAATAAAAACATACCATCATAATCATTGAATTAAGGAATAATGGTTAAGATTAAAATATAAAAAATAAGTAATATTTATTAAGTTCTTATTACAATAATTATTATTATTTAATTTAATTATCTTACTGTAAAAAATGTATAATTGAGAATTTTTGTTGTAAAATTCGATTAATTAACGAATAATTAATCCACAAATTAAATTTTATTCTAGAAAATTAGAATGTAAAATTTTATAGCTGAATATGATAGAGAAAATTAAAATGAGTATTTCGATACTAATTTTAAAGAATTCGACCTAAAATTGGACCAAACGGACCAAATCGAACGAATTAGATCCGTATTGGACCCAAGGCCCAACCCAAGCCAAAGAACTCAGCATCTTCTTCCTCCATCATAAGCCATTCACGCTGGGAACTTAAGGAAAGAGGGAAGAAGAGAGTTCCAAAACACAAACCTAGCTTGATCTTCAAATCCTTGTAACTTTTGATCCAGAGCTCCAATCGCCGCACCGTTTATGGCCCTGCGATCGCGGTGTCGAGGTCTACAAAGCCCATGAGGTTGTGTAAGAGGTAAGCCACAAATCCCTCTCTAATTTCCCAGCCCTTGAATTTGAAATTTATTGGGTAAAAGTGTTGAGATTTTGAGCTTTTTATGAATCCAATTAGCTTGAGAAGAATGCTTAGTTTGGCCACTTTGATCCTTGGGTATGATAAGATTCTCAACCCTAAGTCAAATACTTGAGTTGTTGTGATTAGATATTGAGTTTGTATGTATGGGTGCATATTATATGTGTTAGGCAAGGTATATATGTAAATAGATTGGAGCTTGATAGAGATTTTGGGAGCTTGAGGTGATTTACAAGCTAGAAATCTGATCTTAGAGGTGTTGGAGTCTTGAAAGTTGAGGAAGAGTTGAACTGGAGGTGTTCTGGGTTGAGCGGAGAATCGGCCAAGGTATGTTTCGATTTCCTGTATCTAAAATGTAATGTAATGTGAAAACTTAGGCTAGTGACCTTAGGATAAGAATTGAATTTGTGATGATTGTTAATTGGTTGAAATGGATAGCATTGATTTATGTGATTATTAGTTTTGGAAGGTGCAATTAATGTTCTTGATAAATGATGCTTGTGAATGGTATGTGATGATGATGATTGGTACTTGTAAAGGTTAATTTGAAGTTAAAATTGTACTTGATGTGGATAATTGGTCTTGTATGTTGAACTTTGTGGAATTGGAAGTGTTGGTTTTGAAGTTTGATGGATATGGAGGAGTGGTAAAGTGATGAATGTATATTGTGTATTGTTGGACTTGGATTATTGAGTTGATATTGGTAAAAATGGAGAGTTTGTGTTGTGGATTGAATAAGGGAGTTGGAATGTGGTTAAGGCTGAATTGGTAAGGTTTTGGTTGGTTTTAAAAGGATTTGAAAGCTGTATGTTTTAAAAATTGAGGCTTGTTAGTTTTTGTAAAAGTTGTGATTTTTGGCCAACTTTGGCGAAGCATAACTTGATCTCCGGACCTCCAATTTGTGTCAAACTTATTTAGAAATGAAATCTGGTCCGAGATGTTTATGCCGTTCGAAGAACAGAGGAAAAATGTTTTAAAATGATGAAGTTATGCTCGATCAAAGTTTGGTGTACAAGCTGAAATTTTTGGACTTAGTAGCTTTTTGGGTAGCTGCATTGTATGCATACGCATACAGGCGCCTCTGGTTGGCCCATATGCGTATGCGAAAATGGCAATGTGTACGTGAAATAGGCCAAAATGCACGCTCATGCGTACGTGTGGCCCACGCGTACGCGTGACCCGGGATTTTTTCGTACGCGAAAATCCTCATACGCGGCCAGTCGGGTTAGTGCGAGTGCGTACGCATGACCCTATTTTTCAGCAAATATGACTTTTGTGTTTTTAAAACCAAATTTTAAACTTCTAAGCCTTCATTTTCATCCTTTATGTCCTAAATCATAATAGAATTCCTAGTAATAAGAAGAAGCTAGGGAAGGGGATAACTTGTGGATGAAGTAAAGAAAAAAATTATGATGAGTCATGATTAATGATGATCGTATGGGTTGCTAAGGATGATGGTGGAAGTGTTGTGTATGATGTGAGCCGAATGGCTGTATGTGATAATGAAATATAGCTGGTTATGAATTATGATTATAAGCCGGATGACTGTGATAAATATTGATTTACGACTGAGTATGAATGCATATATGCTTATTGATTGAAAATGTGATTGTTGCATTTCCCCTATCTGAGATACGAGTTTTCCTGGGTGAAAGTAGTGATTAGCCACCACGTGCTCCAGGTTGAGACTCAATACTCTACTGACCCTATGTCGTAAGTGTGGCCGGACACTGTGAGAGTTCCGGATGAGCTCGCCCCCGTGGATAAATACCAGTGTGGGTGTTGTATATATATATTGATAATTATGATTGTGAATAACTCGAGTTAGGGATGCACGATAGAGGGACAGTCCAATGGTTAGCTACCAGGACTTGTCGGGTTGGCTTTATAACCGACAGATGAGACTCATCAGCCAATAGGACAGGCATGCATCATATGCATCTATGTGTTTGTTTGGTGTGTGATGGAAGATTTTATGTCGGTAAAGAATTTCACAAAAAAATAGTTGTGTTACAAGTATAGTTCTAAACCAACAATGAATCCTCACATCAAAGTTTAATACGGTTGTCACTAGTTCAACCCCAATAAAATAACCGAGAGTATTAATCTTGGGTCGTTCTCCCTAGGAATTATAATGAAGTACTTTATTATTGGCTATGAAGGAATGTTTTGGGGTTTTTGTAATAAGGAATAAGAAATGTAAATAGCAAAAGAAATAAGCTAATAACTAAGAAAGCTCTTGGCAAGGAATGAGAACTAGAAGTCCTATCCTCGTTATCATCATCAATGGTGACAAGAATTATCCATTGCTCCACTTAGTTAACCTCTACCTTTGAAGGAAAGTCAAGTGGATGGAATTGGCTCTTGTCCACAAGACCTAGTCAAATCATAGTGAAAGACTAGCTTTAATGGCATTCAAGTCAACTAGCAACTTCCAATTATCAATCAACAAAAGAGTTTGATAACTCAAGAGTCTCCAATTACTCAACCCAAGCCATGAGGAGAAAAATCTACTTTAGAATCCAACCAAGTATTTTATCAAATACTTGGAAGGCATAAAAGAAAAGCATAATAAAATGACAAGAAATATAAAATCTAACACTACCAAATGCAAGGAAATAACAATAACAAAGCAATTAAACAATAAAGGAACATAAAATATGAAATTGCATTAAAGAAAATTAAAATCAACAAAGTGCTCATAGACATGAAAGTAGCAAAATAGAAGAAATTAACAAGAAGAACTAAGAGAGCAAAGATGTAGCAACAAAGAATTGAAAGGAAAAGATAAATGGAAACAACAATTAAAACTAGATCTAAGAAAATCTACCATAATTCTAACCTAAATTCTAGAGAGAAGAGAGAGCTTCTCTCTCTAGAATTCTAATCTAAAACATGATGAAAACTCCACTATGACTCCTTGGTTCATTCCCCCTTCAATCCCTAGTTCAATAGCATCAGAAATTGGTTGGATTGGGCCCAAAATGCTTCAGAAATCACTGGTCACGTGTTGCCTTTAAGTGAGTCACGCTGATCCTGCAATGCGCACACATGGGCGACGCGTAGGCATTGTATAACTGTAAGGAAACTATGGCAAATTGCATATCATTTTGAAGTTCCAGATGTTAGCTTTCCAACGCAACTGAAACTGCCCCATTCGAACCTCTGTAGCTCAAGTTTTGATCAATTTAGTACGAAGAGGTCAAGATTGATAGCTTAGCAATTCCTTCATCTCTTCATGAATTCTCCATTTTTACATGCTTTTTCTTCATTCTTTCAATCCAATCTTTGTCTTCTAAACCTGAAATTACTTAAAAAACATATCAAGGCATCAAATGGAATTAAAGTGAATTAAATTTATCAATTTTTGGGCCTAAAAAGTATGTTTTCACTCTTAAGCACAATTTAAGGAGAATTTACAAAACCATGCTATTTTAGTGAATAAATGTTAGAAAAGTTGATAAAATCCTCTAAATTCAACACAAGATAAACACTAAAAATGGGGTTTATCAATTCCCCACACTTAAACAATAGCATGTCCTCATGCTAAACCAAGAAGGATAAGAAACGATATGTACATTTATTGAAGGTAACTACCTATATGCAATCTATCTACATGCAATCTATCTAAGTGCATACAATTACTTGGTCAAAACAAATCAATTCCCAAGAATACATATACGAATACGAGGGTTAACGCAATCATGATCAAATCAACTCCACAATTAGATTGAGTTATTGAAAGGAATTTACAAACTTGCAAGAAAAGAAATAATAATTGGTTGAAACATAGAATTAAGCAATCGAACCCTCACCGAATGTGTATCCGCTCTAGTCACTCAAGTGTTTAGGGTTGATTCATTCAATTCTCCTTTAATCATGCTTTCCAAGTGATGAGCAGATAATTTATACGCTTTTTGGCATTATTTTTACATAGTTTTCAGTATGATTTAGTTAGTTTTTAGTATATTTTTATTAGTTTTTAAATAAAATTCACATTTCTAGACTTTACTATGAGTTTGTGTATTTTTCTATGATTTTAGGTATTTTCTGGCTGAAAATTGAGGGACCTGAGCAGAAATCAGATTCAGAGGTTGAAGAAGGACTGCAAATGCTGTTGGATTCTGACCTCCCTGCACTCAAAGTGGATTTTATGGAGCTACAAAACTCCAAATGGCATGCTCTTAATTGCGTTGGAAAGTAGACATCTAGGGATTTCCAGAAATATATAATAGTCCATACTTTGATTAAGGATAGACGACGTAAACTGGTGTTGAACGCCAGTTCCATGCTGCATTCTGGAGTCAAACGCCAGAAACAGGTTGCAAAGTGGAGTTAAACGCCAGAAACAGGTTACAAACTGGCGTTCAACTCCAAGAAAGACCTCTACACATGTAAAGCTCAATGTTCAGCCCAAGCACACACCAAGTGGGCCCCGGAAGTGGATTTCTGCATCATTTACTCATTTCTGTAAACCCTAGTAACTAGTTTAGTATAAATAGGACTTTTTACTATCTTTGTAAAGGATCTTTGATCAGTTTTTAGGCTATCTTAGACTTTCAGGGGGGCTGGCCATTCGGCCATACCTGGACCATTATCACTTATGTATTTTCAAACGGTAGAGTTTCTACACACCATAGATTAAGGTGTGGAGCTCTGCTGTTCCTCATGAATTAATACAAAGTACTACTGTTTTTCTATTCAATTCAAACTTATTCCTATTCTAAGATATCCATTCGCACCCAAGAACATGATAAATGTGATGATTATGTGACGCTCATCATCATTCTCACTTATGAACGCGTGCCTGACAAACACTTCCGTTCTACATGCAAACAAGCTAGAATGAATATCTCTTAGATATCTAATACAGAGGACCGAGTCCGAGATATTAGAATCTTCTTGGTATAAGTTAGAACCCATGGATGGCCATTCTTGAGATCCGGAAAGTCTAAACCTTGTCTGTGGTATTCCGAGTAGGATCTGGAAAGGGATGGCTGTGACGAGCTTCAAACTCGCGAGTGCTGGGCGTAGTGACAGACGCAAAAGGATAGTAAATCCTATTCTAGTATGATCGAGAACCGACAGATGATTAGCCATGCAATGACAGCGCATTGGACCATTTTCACAGAGAGGATGGGATGTAGCCATTGACAACGGTGATGCCCTACATAAAGCTTGCCATGGAAAGGAGTAGGAATGGTTGGATGAAGACAGCAGGAAAGCAGAGGTTCAGAGGAACGAAAGCATCTCTATACTCTTATATGAAATTCTCACCAATGAATTACATAAGTATCTTCTCTATCTAGTTCATATTTTAATTATCTATTTAATTATTAAAACTCTATAACCATTTGAATCTGCCTGACTGAGATTTACAAGGTGACCATAGCTTGCTTCAAGCCGACAATCTCCGTGGGATCGACCTTTACTCACGTAAGGTTTATTACTTGGACGACCCAGTGCACTTGCTGGTCAGTTGTGCGAAGTTGTGACAAAGAATTAAGATTATGAACGTGCGTATCAAGTTTTCAGCGCCGTTACCAAGGAATGGAACCGTCACGATTTCTGCGCACCAAGTTTTTGGCGCCGTTGCCGGGGATTGTTCGAGTTTGGACAACTGACGGTTCATCTTGTTGCTCAGATTAGGTAATTTTATTTTAATTTTAAGCTTTTTATTTCTTATTTTCGAAAAATACAAAAAATTTTTGTTCTTTTTCGTTTTTCCCAATTAAATTTTGAAAAAAAAAATAAAAAAAGTTTAATAAAATAATAAAACCAAAAATATTTTGTGTTTCTTGTTTGAGTCTAGAGTCAAGTTTTAAGTTTGGTGTCAATTGCATCTTTTTAATTTTCAAAAAAAAATTATTTTCAAAAATTTCATGCATTGCATTCTTCATGATCTTCAAGTTGTTCTTGGCCAGTCTTCTTGTTTGATCTTCATATTTTCTTGTTTTGTGTCTTTTCTAGTTTTTCATATGCATTTTCAATTTGTTAGTGTCTAAAAACTAAAAATTTCTAAGTTTGGTGTCTTGCATGTTTTCTTTTCTTGAAAATCTTTCAAAAATAAGTCTTGATGTTCATCTTGATCTTCAAAGTGTTCTTGGTGTTCATCTTGACATTCATAGTGTTCTTGCATACATCACATGTTTTGATCCAAAATTTTTATGCATTGAGACTTTTTTATGTTTTTCTCTTTCATCATTAAAAATTCAAAAATCAAAAAATTATCTTTCCCTTTTTCTCTCATAAAATTTTCGAAAATTTGAGTTGACTTTTTCAAAAATTTTTAAAATCAAGTTGTTTCTTATGAGTCAAATCAAATTTTCAATTTAAAAACTCTATCTTTTTCAAATCTTTTTCAAAAATAAAATCTTTCTCATTTTTCCTTTCATAATTTTCAAAAATTCCAAAATGATTTTCAAAAATCTTTTTCTTATTTCTATTTCAAATTTTCAAAATTAATGCTAACAATTAATGTGATTGATTCAAAAATTTTAAGTTTGTTACTTGCCTAGTAAGAAAGGTTCAATCTTTAAACTCTAGAATCATATCTTTTTAGTTTCTTGTTAGTCAAGTAATCAACTTTGATTTCAAAATCAAATCTTTTTTAAATTTCTTTTTCAAATCTTTCTCAAAATAAATTTCAATCACATCTTTTTCAAAATCAATTTCAAAATCTTTTCTAACTTATTTTCTAACCTCTTATCTTTTTAAATTGATTTTCAAATCTTTTTCAATCAATCTTATCTTTTTGTTTCAATCATATCTTTTTCAAAACTACCTAACTAATTCTCTCTCTAATTTTCGAAAATCCCTTCCCTCTTTTTCAAAAAAATTCATTTTTAATTAATATATTGTTTTAAAAATTTAATTTAATTTCATTTCAATTTTAATTTTCAAAATTTAACTTTAAATTTTAATTTTAATTTAATTAATTTTCGAAATTCTGTCTCTCTCATCTCCTTCTAATTATTTATTTATTTATTTATTTACTAACACTTCTCTTCATCTCAAAATTCGAACCCTCTATTCCTCTTGGTGTTTGAATTTCTCTTCTTTTATTCTTATCTTCTTCTACTCACATAAAAGAATCTCTATACTGTGACATAGAGGATTCCATATTTTCTTTTCTGTTTTCTTCTTTTTCATATGAGCAGGAACAAGGATAAGAACATTCTTGTTGAGGCTGATCCTGAACCTGAAGGGCCTCTGAAGAGGAAGCTAAGGGAAGCTAAAGCACAACTCTCTGGAGAAAATCTGACAGAAATTTTCGAAAAAGAAAGAGACATGGCCAAAAATAATAACAATGCAAGGAAGATGCTTGGTGACTTTACTGCACCAAATTCCAATTTACATGGTAGAAGCATCTCAATCCCTGCCATTAGAGCAAACAATTTTGAGCTTAAGCCTCAATTAGTTTCTCTGATGCAACAGAATTGTAAGTTTCATGGACTTCCATCAGAAGATCCTTTTCAGTTCTTAACTGAATTCTTGCAGATCTGTGATACTGTTAAGACCAATGGGGTTGATCCCGAGGTCTACAGGCTTATGCTTTTCCCATTTGCTGTAAGAGACAGAGCTAGAATATGGTTGGACTCTCAACCTAAAGGCAGCCTAAACTCTTGGGATAAGCTGGTCACGGTTTTCTTAGCCAAGTTCTTTCCTCTTCAAAGGCTTAGCAAGCTTAGAGTGGATGTTCAAACCTTCAGACAAAAGGAAGGTGAATCCCTCTATGAAGCTTGGGAGAGATACAAGGAACTGACCAAAAAGTGTCCTTCTGACATGCTTTCAGAATGGACCATCCTGGATATATTCTATGATGGTCTGTCTGAATTATCAAAGATGTCATTGGACCATTCTGCAGGTGGATCCATTCATCTAAAGAAAACGCCTGCAGAAGCTCAAGAACTCATTGACATGGTTGCAAATAACCAGTTCATGTACACTTCTGAAAGGAATCCTGTGAATAATGGGACGCCTCAGAGGAAGGGAGTTCTTGAAATTGATACTCTGAATGCCATATTGGCTCAGAACAAAATATTGACTCAGCAAGTCAATATGATTTCTCAGAGTCTGAATGGATTGAAGGAATCATCCAACAGTACTAAAGAGGCATCTTCTGAAGAAGAAGCTTATGATCCTGAGAACCCTGCAATAGCAGAGGTGAATTACATGGGTGAACCCTATGGAAACACCTATAATCCCTCATGGAGAAATCATCCAAATTTCTCATGGAAAGATCAACAAAAGCCTCAACAAGGCTTTAATAATGGTGGAAGAAACAGGTTTAGCAATAGCAAGCCTTTTCCATCATCCACTCAGCAACAGACAGAGAATTCTGAGCAGAATCCATCTAGCTTAGCAAATATAGTCTCTGATCTATCTAAGGCCATTGTAAGTTTCATGAATGAAACCAGGTCCTCCATTAGAAATTTGGAGGCACAAGTGGGCCAGCTGAGTAAAAGAGTCACTGAAACCCCTCCTAGTACTCTCCCAAGCAATACAGAAGAGAATCCAAAAAGAGAGTGCAAGGTCATTGAATTAACCATCATGGCCGAACCTACAAGGGAGGGAGAGGACATGAATCCCAGTGAGGAAGACCTCCTAGGACGTCCAGTGATCAACAAGGAGTTTCCCTCTGAGGAACCAAAGGAATCTGAGACTCATCTAGAGACCATAGAGATTCCATTGAACCTCCTTATGCCATTCATGAGCTCCGATGAGTATTCTTCTTCTGAAGAGAATGAAGATGTTACTGAAGAGCAAGTTGCCAAGTACCTTGGTGCAATCATGAAGCTGAATGCCAAATTATTTGGTAATGAGACTTGGGAAGATGAACCTCCCTTGCTCATCAATGAACTAAGTGATCTGGATCAACTGAGATTGCCTCAGAAGAAACAGGATCCTGAAAAGTTCTTAATACCTTGTACCATAGGCACCATGACCTTTGAGAAGGCTCTATGTGACCTTGGGTCAGGGATAAACCTCATGCCACTCTCCGTAATGGAGAAACTGGGAATCTTTGAGGTGCAAGCTGCCAGAATCTCATTAGAGATGGCAGACAACTCAAGAAAACAGGCTTATGGACAAGTAGAGGACGTGCTAGTAAAGGTTGAAGGCCTTTACATCCCTGCTTATTTCATAATTCTAGACACTGGAAAGGATGAGGATGAATCCATCATCCTTGGAAGACCTTTCCTAGCCACAGCAAGGGCTGTGATTGATATGGACAGAGGAGAATTGATCCTTCAACTGAATGAGGATAACCTTGTGTTTAAAACTTAAGGATCTCCTTCTGTAACCATGGAGAGGAAGCATGAAAAGCTTCTCTCACTACAGAGTCAACCAAAGCCCCCACAGTCAAACTCTAAGTTTGGTGTTGGGAGGTTCCAACCTTGCTCTGAACATCTGTGAGGCTCCATGAGAGCTCACTGTCAAGCTATTGACATTAAAGAAGCGCTTGTTGGGAGGCAACCCAATGTTATCTAATTCTATTTATTTATTTTCTATTGTTATTTTATGTTTTCTTTAGATTGATGATCATGTGAAGTCACAAAAACTACTGAAAAATAAAAAACAGAATGAAAAATAGAATGAAAAAATAGCACACCCTAGAGGAGAACAGTCTGGCGTTTAAACGCCAGAAACAAGCATCTGTCTGGCGTTTAACGCCAGAAACAGGCACCAAGCTGGCGTTTAACGCCAGAAACAAGCATCTACCTGGCGTTAAACGCCAGAACAGAGCATGGAAGTGGCGTTTAGCGCCAGAAACAGGCAGCAGTCTGGCATTAAACGCCAGGATTGCATGTATAGGGCGTTTTACACGTCTAAAGGGTGCAGGGATGAAAAATCCTTGACACCTCAGGATCTGTGGACCCCACAGGATCCCCACCTATCCTTATTCTCTCCTCTTCACACCTTTTCATAACTTTCTTCCCCAAATACCCTTCCTCAATCACTTCAATCACTCTTTCCCATCACCCCCTCACCACTCACATCCATCTTCTCTTTCCCATAAACCCCACCTACCTTCAAATTCAAACTATTTTCCCTCCCAAACCCAACCCTAATGGCCGAAACTTCACCCTCTCCCCACTCCTATATAAACCCCTCATTCCTTCTTCATTTTCACATAACACAACCCTAAATTCACCCTTGGCCGAAAACACCTCACCCTCCATCTCCTCCATTTTCTTCTTCTTCTACTATTTTTCTTTCTTCTTTTGCTCGGGGACGAGCAAACATTTTAAGTTTGGTGTGATAAAAATCATTGCTTTTTGTTTTTTCCATAACCATTAATGGCACCTAAGGCCAGAGAAACCTCTAGAAAGAGGAAAGGGAAGGCAATTGCTTCCACCTCTGAGTCATAGGAGATGGAGAGATTCATCTCAAAGGTCCATCAAGACCACTTCTATGAAGTTGTGGCCAAGAAGAAAGTGATTCCTGAGGTTCCTTTCAAGCTCAAAAAGAATGAGTATCCGGAGATCTGACTTGAGATCCAAAGAAGAGGTTGGGAAGTTCTCACTAACCCCATTCAACAAGTCGGGATCCTAATGATTTAAGAGTTCTATGCAAACGCATGGATCACCAGGAACCATGATCAAAGTATGAACCCGAATCCAAAGCATTGGCTTACCATGGTTCGGGAGAAATACTTAGATTTCAGTCCGGAAAATGTAAGGCTGGCGTTCAACTTGCCAATGATGGAAGAGAACGCATGCCCCTACACTAGAAGAGTCAACTTTGATCAAAGGTTGGACCAAGTCTTTATGGACATATGTGTGGAAGGAGCTCAATGAAAAATTGACTCAAGAGGCAAGCCGGTTCAACTAAGAAGGCATAACCTCAAACCAGTGGCTAGGGGATGGCTAGAGTTCATTCAACGCTCAATCTTTCCTACTAGTAACCGGTCTGAAGTTACTATAGACCGGGCCATCATAATCCATAGTATCATGATTGGAGAGGAGGTGGAAGTTCATGAGATTATACCTCAAGAACTTTACAAGGTGGCTGACAAGTCCTCCACTTGGGCAAGGTTAGCCTTTCCTCACCTCATATGCCACCTCTGCAATTCGGCTGGAATTGACATAGAGGGAGACATCCTCATTGAAGAGGATAAGCCCATCACTAAGAAAAGGATGGAGCAAACAAGAGATCATGGACCTCAACATGAGCATGAGGAAATTTCTCACCATGAAATCCCTGAGATGCCTCAAGGGATGCACCTTCCTCCACAAAACTATTGGGAGCAAATCAACACCTCCCTAGGAGAATTAAGTTCTAACATGGGACAAATAAGGGTGGAACACCAAGAGCACTCCATCATCCTCCATGAAATTAGAGAAGATCAAAGAGCAATGAGGGAGGAGCAACAAAGGCAAGGAAGAGACATAGAGGAGCTCAAAAGCACTATTGGTTCTTCAAGAAGAGGAAGACATCACCCTCACTAAGGTGGACTCATTCCTTAATCTCCTTGTCTATTTATTTTACTATTTTTTGATTTTCGAGCTTTATGTTTTATTTATGTTTGTGTCTTTACTATATGATCATTAGTGTCTAAGTGTCTATGCCTTAAAGCTATGAATATGAATCCATCACCTCTCTTGAATGAAAAATGTTTTAATTACAAAAGAACAAGAAGTACATTGTTTCGAATTCATCCTTGAAACTAGTTTAATTATTTTGATGTGGTGACAATACTTTTTGTTTTCTGAATGAATGCTTGAACAGTGCATATGTCTTTTGAAGTTGTTGTTTATGAATGTTAAATATGTTGGCTCTTGAAAGAATGATGAAATAGGAGAAATGTTATTTGATAATCTGAAAAATCATAAAAATAATTCTTGAAGCAAGAAAAAGCAGTGAATACAAAAGCTTGCAGAAAAAAATGGCAAAAATAAAAGAAAAAGAAAAAAAGAAAAAGCAAGCAGAAAAAGCCAAAAGCTCTTTAAACCAAAAGGCAAGAGCAAAAAGCCAATAGCCCTTAAAACCAAAAGGCAAGGGTAATAAAAAAGGATCCAAGGCTTTGAGCATCAGTGGATAGGAGGTCCTAAAGGAATAAAATCCTGGCCTAAGCGGCTAAATCAAGCTGTCCCTAACCATGTGCTTGTGGCGTGAAGGTGTGAAGTAAAAACGTGAGACTGAGCGGTTAAAGTCAAGGTCCAAAGCAAAAAGAAGAGTGTGCTTAAGAACCCTGGACACCTCTAATTGGGGACTTTAGCAAAGCTGAGTCACAATCTGAAAAGGTTCACCCAGTTTTGTGTCTGTGGCATTTATGTATCCGGTGGTAATACTGGAAAACAAAGTGCTTAGGGCCACGGCCAAGACTCATAAAGTAGCTGTGTTCAAGAATCAACATACTGAACTAGGAGAATCAATAACACTATCTGAATTCTAAGTTCCTATAGATGCCAATCATTCTGAACCTCAATGGATAAAGCGAGATGCCAAAACTATTCAAGAGGCAAAAAGCTACAAGTCCCGCTCATTTGATTGGAGCTAAGTTTCATTGATATTTTGGAATTTATAGTATATTCTCTTCTTTTTATCCTATTTGATTTTTAGTTGCTTGGGGACAAGTAACAAATTAAGTTTGGTGTTGTAATGAGCGGATAATTTATACGCTTTTTGGCATTGTTTTTACATAGTTTTCAGTATGATTTAGTTAGTTTTTAGTATATTTTTATTAGTTTTTAAATAAAATTCACATTTCTGGACTTTACTATGAGTTTGTGTATTTTTTTGTGATTTCAGGTATTTTCTGGCTGAAAATTGAGGGACCTGAGCAGAAATCAGATTCAGAGGTTGAAGAAGGACTGCAGATGCTGTTGGATTCTGACCTCCCTGCACTCAAAGTAGATTTTATGGAGATACAGAACTCCAAATGGCGCGCTCTTAATTGCGTTGGAAAGTAGACATCCAGGGCTTTCCGGAAATATAAAATAGTCCATACTTTTATTAAGGATAGACGACATAAACTGGCGTTGAACGCCAGTTCTATGCTGCATTCTGGAGTCAAACGCCAGAAACAGGTTGCCAAGTGGAGTTAAACGCTAGAAACATGTTACAAACTGGCGTTCAACTCCAAGAAAGACTGACGTCGGGATTTCTACCAGTAAAGAAATTCATAGAAACGGTTGCGTTGTAGATATAGTTTCTAAACCGGCAAAAATCCCTTCGTACAAACGTTTTGGTTGTCACAAGTAACAAACCCCTTTAAAAATTGTTAACCGAGTATTCAAACCTCGGGTCGTCTTCTCAAGGAACTGCGAGAAAGTATGTTCTTATTATTGGCTATAAAGGTTATAATCGGGGTTTAGAAGGTGAGAAACAAGTAATCTGAATGACGAGTGAATTAAATGGCAATTAAGAATAAATAATAACTGTAAAGCGACTTTTAGCAAGGTAGAGAAATTAGAGGTTCAACTTAGTTATCTCTCTCAACAATAATGAAAGTTGAATCTAAACACCACTTGGTCGACCTTTACCAGGGTAAGGGAAAGTCAAGGGACTAATTAAGTTGACCTTTGAATCCTAATTATTTTCTCAGAAAAGGTTGGGATTATTTAAGTTTAGCTCAATTAGCAAGATCACGACTATCAATTGTATTGAGTTTAATAATTGTTGAGTTACTAAATTCTTTACCAGAACCAAAAGGGGAAAAAGTAAAGTTGCTGGAATAATAGTAAAAATATCCTTAGATGGGAAGCAATGGTAACTTAAGTCAAAGAGAACAATCATAAACTGAAAATACCTCAATTATCATTAATTCAATTAGAAATCTGTAACATGGAATAATTCATAAATAATAATAATCAATTCAAATGTTGGAATAAATAAAGAGAAGTAATATTAAAATAAAATTAAACCTGGATCCAGAGTTACTCTTAAAATAAGAAGAAATCCTAAATCCTAAAAGCGAGAGGGAGGAGATCTCCCTCTCAACTAAATCTAATTCATTGAAAGGTGAAAAAAATGCGAGCTCTCTCTGAATGGATGCATTCCCTCACTTCATAACCTCTGGTCTATGCCTTCTGGACTTGGATTTGGGCCAAAAAGGGCCTCAGAACTCGTTATGAGCGTTTTCTGCAATTTCTGGTGCGTGGCCTCTGTCACGCGTCCGCGTGGGTTACGCGGTCGCGTCAATTGGAGCTTTTCCTTGCCACGCGGTCGCGTCAGTCATGCGACCGCGTCATGTGCGTTCTGCTTAAGGCGCGCGGTCGCGTCAGTCATGCGGCCGCGTCGCTGCTGATTCGTGCTTGGCACGCGATCGCATTATCCATGCGATCGCGTAGATACCAGTTTCTTTAAAGCTCCATTTTGCTTTCTCCTTCCATTTTAGTATGTTTCCTTTTTCATCCTTTAAGCCATTTTGCCTTAGAAAATCTGAAACTACTCAACACACTAATCACGGCATCGAATGGAAATAAAGGTAATTAAAATAATTAATTTTTAAAGCTTAGAAAATATGTTTTTCATTATATGACATAATAAGGAAGGGAAAGTAAAACCATGCAATTAATGTGAATAAGTAGGTGAAGAGTTGAATAAATCACTTTAATTAAGCACAAAAGAACTCATGAAATATGGGTTTATCAAAGACCTCTACACATGTAAAGCTCAATGCTCAGCCCAAGCACACACCAAGTGGGCCCCAGAAGTGGATTTCTGCATCATTTACTCATTTCTGTAAACCCTAGTAACTAGTTTAGTATAAATAGGACTTTTTACTATCTTTGTAAAGGATCTTTGATCAGTTTTTAGGCTATCTTAGACTTTCAGGGGGGCTGGCCATTCGGCCATGCCTGGACCATTATCACTTATGTATTTTCAAACGGTAGAGTTTCTACACACCATAGATTAAGGTGTGGAGCTCTGCTATTCCTCATGAATTAATACAAAGTACTACTGTTTTTCTATTCAATTCAAGCTTATTCCTATTCTAAGATATCCATTCGCACCCAAGAACATGATGAATGTGATGATTATGTGACGCTCATCATCATTCTCACTTATGAACGCGTGCCTGACAAACACTTTCGTTCTACATGCAAACAAGCTAGAATGAATATCTCTTAGATATCTAAGACAGAGGACTGAGTCCGAGATATTAGAATATTCGTGGTATAAGTTAGAACTCATGGATGGCCATTCTTGAGATCCGGAAAGTCTAAACCTTGTCTGTGATATTCCGAGTAGGATCTGCGAAGGGATGGCTGTGACGAGCTTCAAACTCGCGAGTGCTGGGCGTAGTGACAGACGCAAAAGGATAGTAAATCCTATTCCAGTATGATCGAGAACCGATAGATGATTAGCCATGCAGTGACAGTGCATTGGACCATTTTCACAGAGAGGATGGGATGTAGCCATTGACAACGGTGATGCCCTACATAAAGCTTGCCATGGAAAGGAGTAGGAATGGTTGGATGAAGACAGCAGGAAAGCAGAGGTTCAGAGGAACGAAAGCATCTCTATACTCTTATCTGAAATTCTCACCAATGAATTACATAAGTATCTTCTCTATCCTAGTTCATATTTTAATTATCTATTTAATTATTAAAACTCTATAACCATTTGAATCCGCCTGACTGAGATTTACAAGGTAACCATAGCTTGCTTCAAGCCGACAATCTCCGTGGGATCGACCCTTACTCACGTAAGGTTTATTACTTGGACGACCCAGTGCACTTGCTGGTCAGTTGTGTGAAGTTGTGACAAAGAATTAAGATTATGAACGTGCGTATAAAGTTTTCAGCGCCGTTACCAAGGAATGAAACCGTCACAATTTCTGCGCACCACCAAGATTTGTTTTTCATCTAACAATCAACAATTATTCAATGCATGCAGACATATATCATGAGATCTTTTCATAGGTTGTAATGGGGCTATGGTCAAGGTAAGGTTATATATGGCTAAGTGAGTTTGAAATTTGAATCTTTGATTAACTTAAGCTCTCACCTAATCTACAACCTATACAATTCAAATACAAACCTAACTATCTATTCTTCACTTTTTCACACACTCATGCATTCTCTTTTTTATCACAACACATATGTATTGTTATTATTGGTTTACTTTGGGGCATTTGTCCCCTTTTTATTGCTTTCTTTTTCTTTTCTTTTCTTTTTCATTCATTTTTTTATATATGTATTTTTTTTCTTTTCAAACTAAAAATATATACAAGAGCATCAATGCATATGGTTTAACATTTAATGCATGAGTATGTACCCAATTCCTAAGATCTTCAATGAAAATACAAAACATACTTTTACCTCAACCAATGTTCCAAGTTTTCCCACACTTGAATGATACACACACTCACTAGCCTAAGCTAATCAAAGATCTAAATTAAGGACATTTATTATTTTTCGTTTTAAGGCTCATAATGTGCTACAATTAAGAACAAGAGGAGATTAAAATAAGCTCAAAATTGGCTAACAATGATTGATGAAAGGTAGCCTATTTGGGTAACTGAGCTAAATGAAATGATGGCCTCAATTATATAAATGCATGTATACATGGAATAATGGACATAAAGAATCAAACAAATTAAAGATTACAATTATAGAAAGAGAATAATCACACACAAGAAGGAAAATAGTGGTTATATGATGTAACCACACAATTAAGCTCAAAACTCACAAGGTTGTGTGTTCTTAGCTCAAAAATATGTTCCACAATGTATAATTCAAGCAAATTCAATGAAAAATTTTTTTTTTACTCAAATCAATTGGGATGTCAATGCCATATTACGAATGTTTTTCTTGGAGAATTTCATTATTTTAAAGATGAGCAAGGGGGATATGGTGACTTTCCGGATTGCCACTTTCAGCTGGTGGATCAACTGGTTGCTGCATGTTCTTTCTTCCCCTTCCCTTGTTGCTTATGGTGCGTCCTCCATGAAAAATAGAAAACCAGATAAGAAAACAAGTAACTACAAAAGCAAGAAAGCATATATTGTTGGAATGAGGTAATAATCACTAGAATGAAGTGAGTGACCCAATGCGTGACATGGATAAAAGTAAGTGTGCATTTTAAGTTGCGTGCGATTTAGAACACACACACTAACATAAAAAGCTATGTCACAGTTACACAAAAAGGAACATGCACTTCACTCATTCTAGTATGCTTGAGATACTTCAATGGAAACTTGTAAGTTAAGACCAACAAACAAGTCATAAAGAAGCATGAAAGCATTCAAGCGATAATCAAACAATTGTGAAATGTATGATGAAGGGACATTAGTTGATGTGCAAGGAGACTTTAATGATAAAGTAACAATGAAAATTACACATCAACCAATGACACACTTTGAATTTTGGTTCCCATCACCTAGTGGACATAAAATAGGACACATGGTTGCTATGCAAAGTAGTAAAAGAGACTAGAGGTGAAATCAATCACAGAGCAAACAAGGTCGAGAAAAGGACAAATAGGTCCCTGACCTTTTGTCCCGCGGACATTTTCGTCCCTAACCATTGAAAAATACTTTTAAGTCCCTGACTTTCACAAAACTTGGACGGATAAGTCCCTCAGGGAGGCATTTGGATGGATCAGTCCCTGACAGAGGCATTTGGACGGAGGGACTGATCCGTCCAAGTTTTGTGAAGGTCAGGGACTTAAAAGTATTTTCAATGGTCAGGGACGAAAATGTCCGTAGGACAAAAGGTTAGGGATCTATTTGTCCTTTTCTCAACAAGGTCCATATAGCTTGACAATTTCAAAAAGATGTCACTAGGTGAGCTTACAATCCAAATTCACAATTGGGGCATTATGTCAAAATGACTAGTTTTATGTATGTGTAGAGGACATAGTTAAACAATTGAGGGTCAACATGTCCTTAAGGCATAAGCATAACATATGGATGCATATGATCAAGCAACACAATGCATTGAGATAAATGCACAACATCCAACATCAAGAAATTGCCTAGCCAAAGTAAAGAGTTCCAATCACATGTGGCTAGCTACAACATGCAATTCAAAAGATTTAGAAAGCTTGAAAGGCAATTCTCATGCACTTGGTATGCACAAAATTAAGCATGAAGAACTCAAAACCAAGTAACAAATTATAACCTCAATAAAGAATTCCAACAATGAATATTAACAACAACAATGCTAGGATAGCATCTCATGGGTAATCAGCAGCAATTAACATCAAAATCAGCAAATTAAATAAATAATCCAACACGTAGCACCAAAACAAAAAATTGAAGTAACTAACTAACTAACTAACTAACTAACTAACTAACTAAAGGAGAAGATGGTGGATGGTGAATGATAGTGGTGGGTGATGGTTGGAAGAGGAAAATAAAAGAAAAGAAGATAGAAGAAGAAACGAAATGGAAAGAAGAGAAGACAAAAATAAGGTGTGTGAATAGGGCAGGGAGCCACGCGTACGCGTGGGTCACTGATAAACCACTATTTTATGGTTTATCTTGTGTTTAGTTGAGTGGTTTCATCAAGTCTTTACCCACTTATTCATATGAATTGCATGATTTTACAATTCCTTCCTAAATTTGTTCTATGGTTGAAAACTTGCTTCCTAGAGATCTTTAATTTGTGTATTTTAATTCTCCTTTATACCATTCGATGCCGTGATCCGTTTGTTAAGTGTTTCAGGCTTTATAGGGCAGGAATAGCTTAGAGAATAGAGAGGAAGCTTGCAAGAATGGAAAGAACACAAGAAACCAAAGAGATAACCAGCGAGCACTGACGCGCACGCATGGCTCACGCGAGCGCGCAGAATGGAGAAAATTGCAGCGACGCGAACGCGTGACTGACGCATACGCGTGACGAGAAAATTCGCCAAATGACGCGCACACGTGACTGACGCGTACGCGTGACCTGCGCGATCTGCAGAAATAACAGAAATTGCTGGGGACAATTTTGGGCCGCGTTTTGACCCAGTTTTTAGCCCAGAAACACAGAATAAAGGGAACATGCAGAGACTCAACACACATTCACAGGCTCTCATTAGGATAGTTTTTAGGTTTTTAGATCTGAATCTAGAGAGAAACTACTCTTCCTCTAGGTTCTCTTTACATTCATAGTTTATTAGTTTATTGCTTTTGCTTTTGGATATTAAAGAGTCATCACCTCCGTTGAAGATACTATTTTAGTTTGTTTCCTTACTTACTCTTTTATTTATTCCATATTTTTAATTCTTGTTTAGAGTGGTAATTGGATTATTTTAGATTTATTTAATGCAAATGATTACTTTTACTTTTAATTAATTTTCAATCTCTATTTTATTTTAATTCATCATGTCTTCTTCTTACATTTTTCTAAGTATTATGTTCATGTCAATGGAGTAGATTCTCCACTTGACATGGGGGTTGATTAGGAGGAGACACTTGAGTTGGAATGCTCAAGTGCTTAGTTAAATTGGAAGTTGTTGGCTAATTCTGTATTTACTAATGCTAGACCTTCCCAAAAGAGAGGACTAGGATTTGCGAATAAGAGTTAGCTCAATCACTTGACTTTCCTTTATTTAGTAAGGGTTAACTAAGTGAAAATAACAACCTCTTTATACTACACTTGAGAGAATTCCAACAAGGATAGAACTTTCAATTAATCATTCCCCAAATCAAGGCTTTTTATTTTGAATAATATAAATTCCTTTTTAATTTTCATTGCACTTAATTACTATTGTTTATTTTCTGTTATTCAACTCTCAAAATTCTCGAAAAATTCCTGATTAATAACTTAGCATCCTTTCTAGCAACTCATTGGGAGACGACCTGGGACTCATACTCCCAGTATTTTTATTCTAAACTTTTGTGACAACATTTCTAAATTGATGAGGCGGATTTTTGCTGGTTAAGAGCTATACTCGCAATGCTGTTCTATTATATTATAATCTCTTAATTGGTCTAACTTCCACCCCTCGTCAAATTTTTGGCGCCGTTGCCGGGGAGTTGCAATTCTGTGCTGAATTATTAGTTAGTGTACATATTTTTATTTTATTTGCATATTTTATTTTATTTTATTACCATGAGCTGTATGTTTCTTTCATTAAATGACGCATTCACTGCCTGATCCGAGCTTAGCTGTATTTGATCCTGAAATGGAAAGAACTCTTTCACGTATTAGGCAAGCTCGGCACATGTTAGCCTCTGAGGGTGGTGAAGTGATTGTTATTGATTCACCAGTCTCATCTAAGGGCGAATTGGAACCGCTATCTGAGGAAGAAATAAGCTCTTTACTACTGATTCAGTTGATTTACGTGCAGATAACATGGCAGCACCTAGGAGGATTACTCTCCAGGAAGCTGGAGCCCCAGATTTCACACTGCAACCGTATCAAGTGCATCATCCAACTTTGGCCGAGGATTTTGAGCTGAAGACTACACTAATCAACTTGATGCCCAAGTTTCATGGCTTACCTGCTCAGGAGCCTATCAAGCACCTCAGAGATTTTCAGACTACCTGTTCTACTGTTAGGCGTCATGGTGCAAATGAAACTTCTAATCTGTTAACTGCCTTCCCATTTTCTCTTGAGGAAAAGGCAACGGAGTGGTACTACTCCCAACCTGAAGTGACTGTTACCAACTGGGATACGCTCAGGAGAGAATTCCTGGAAAAATACTTTCCAGCTGAAGTCACAGATAGATTGAGGAAAGAGATCTCCTGCATTGTTCAGGGATAATCAGAGACTCTTTATGAGTACTGAGAGCACTTTAAGAACCTTCTGGACGCATGCCCCCATCACATGATTGACAGGTTAGTGTTGATCAGCTACTTCACTCAAGGCATGAAGCCTCGGGATAAAACTACACTGGACGATGCTAGTAATGGTTTTCTGAAAAAGTACAAGACCACAGATGAAGCATGGCAACTGATCAACTACTTAGCTGAGTCCACTAGAAATCACAGGCACAAGAACAGCCACTCAAAGACTATTGTAGAAGTTTCCTCTAGCAGTGAGACTACTGCTCTTACATAGAGTATATGTGAAATGACCAACCTACTGAAGCAGATGCAATTAAATCAACAACAAGCTCATCCTCTCACACCACAATAAAGCCAACAGTTGGTCCCACAAAGAGTATGCGGAATATGTGCTGATTATAGTCATTATACTGATGAATGTCCGCAGCTCCAACAAGAAGACAACACTGTGGCAGCTACTCATAACTTCTATGACCGCCCGAATCAAGGATACAATCAACAAGGCAGCAACTACAACCAAGGTGGGAACTATAACTAAGGATGGCAGGACAACTCCAACCAAGGTTGGAGAGATAATTCTAACCATGGCTAGAGGGACAACTATAACAGAGGAGGCAGAGATAACAATAGAAATCAGAGGTGGAATAACAATAATAGACAGCAGAATCAGAACCAACCTTACAGAGCTCCTCACCTAAGGCAATCACAAGGACCCCAGCACAACCAACAACAGGTCCCTCAGATCACTTATCCCACTTCCTCATCAAATGACGAGATGCATTGTTTTCTTGCACAAGGACAAAAGACATGCAGACTACACTGAACTCTACTTTAAATGGTCTGAATACCACTTTACAAGCTCTCACCGCCCGGATAGATTCGTTACATACTTCCACTAACCAACCTTTAAGCTCCAATGGAATTCCTTCTCAACCCTTACCTAACCCCAAGGGTGGCATCAATGCCATCACTTTGTGGTTCGGAACCGCACTGTAAGAGAGGACCCAGGAGGAGCCAAGCCCAATAGAACACACCCAAATTGAAGACTCGGTAGACGTGGAAGATGCTGAAATGAAAGATGCTGAAGAGGAAGATGAAGTGCAAGAAAAGGTTAAAGAAGAAGCAGCCCAGCAAAGGAATGGAGAACCAACGGAAGTAGAAGCTGCAAGTGGCACAATTCCTATCCCATTTCCACACCTTGCAAGAAAGTCTAGGAAGCAAATGGAACTTGATCCTAAAATGGTAGAAATTTTCAAAAAGGTTGAGGTAACTATTCTCTTTTTTGATGTTATTCAGCAAGTACTCAAATATGCAAAGTTTCTGAAAGGTTTATGCATACATAAAGATAAAATTAATGAATTAGAAACTATTCCTTTAAGTAATTCTATATCTGCTTTAATGGGAGGTATACCTGAAAAATGTAGTGACCCAGGTCCATGTATGGTAAACTGCACCATTGGAGGTGTAATATTTTCTGATTTCATGTGTGACTTAGGAGCGTGTGTTAGTATAATGCCATTGTCTATATATGATACCTTGAGGTTCCCTCCCTTAAAAGGGTCGGCAGCTCGTTTTGTGTTAGCAGATAAAAGCATTATTACAGTAGTTGGAATTGCTGAAGATGTATTAGTGAGCATTAAGGGGCTCACATTTCCCATTGACTTCTATATCCTGGAAATGCCCCCTAATGACTCAGGAAGACCATCATCAATCCTGCTTTGAAGACCATTCTTGAAAACTTCAAAGTTCAAGCTGGATGCATTCTCATGAACTTACTCCTTTGAGATAGATGGCAGAACAGTGAGTTTCAGTTTAAATGAAGTTATGAAGCACCCTCCAGAAGATTATTCTATCTTCCAGTGCGACATCATTGATGAAACTGTAGCTGAGGTTCACCAAGAAGAAGTAGAAGAGAAGCACCTGGAGCAAGGGAACTCACTTCTCAACAAGAGGATCAGCTGCTTAGTGTGCTGAGTAAACATAAAAAAGTAATTGGGTGGAGCTTGGTGGATATAGTAGGCATCAGCCCTCAAGTTTGTGAGCACAGAATATACTTAGAAGAGGGAGAAAAGCCTGTCTGTCAACCCCAAAGAAGATTGAATCCCACCATCTTAGAAGTTGTCAAGAAAGAAGTGACCAGGCTACTTGAAGCAGATATCATTTACCCCATCTCAGACAGTAAATGGGTAAGTCCAGTACAAGTGATACCCAAGAAGTCCGGAGTCACAACAGTAAATAATGAGCATGGAGAGCTCCTGACAACTAGAGTGCAGAATTCATGGAGAGTTTGCATTGATTACAGGCGTCTCAACGAAGCTACCCGCAAGGATCATTACCCCTTGCCATTTATTGATCAGATGCTAGATCGCCTATCAGGTAAATCCCATTACTGCTTTTTAGATGGTTATACAGGCTACTTTCAAATTCATATAGCTCCTGAAGATTAGGAGAAGACTACTTTTACATGTCCCTTTGGAACGTATGCATATAAAAGGATGCCGTTTGGCTTATGTAATGCACCGGCTACTTTCCAAAGATGCATGATGAGTATCTTTTCAGATCTTATTGAGAACTGTATGGAAGTATTCATGGATGATTTTAGCGTATATGGTGATTCCTTTAACCTTTGCTTGGATATTTTATCTAGAGTATTAGACAGGTGTGTTAGTTCAAACCTTGTACTGAATTTTGAAAAATGTCACTTTATGGTAAAACAAAGAATTGTACTAGGACATGTTGTATCTAATACTGGCATTTCTATAGATCCAGCAACGGTAGATGTCATTTCCAATTTACCTTACCCCTCCTCCGTGAGGGAAGTCCGTTCTTTCCTTGGCCATGCAGGTTTCTACAGGAGATTCATTAAGGACTTCAGCAAGGTAGCATTGCCTTTATCCAGATTACTACAGAAAGATATTGAGTTCGAGTTTCGTGAGGATTGCATGCAAGCATTTGATAAGCTGAAGATCGCCCTGACTCAAGCTCCAATTGTGAGAGGACCAGACTGGAGCCAGCCATTTGAGATTATGTGTGATGCCTCCAACCATGCAGTAGGAGCGGCGCTGACTCAGTGCAAAGGTAAGAATCCTTTTGTAATTGCTTATGCGTCTAAAACCTTAGACGCTACTCAGTCTAATTACACTACTACTAAAAAAGAGCTTCTTGCTATTGTTTTTGCTCTGGATAAATTCCGAGCCTATTTACTTGGTACTAAGGTGGTAGTGTACTCGGACCATGCAGCTCTAAAGTATTTATTAGCTAAAAAAGAGTCCAAATCAAGGCTAATACGTTGGATACTGCTACTGCAAGAATTTGATTTAGAAATTAAGGATAGGAGTGGTAACTAGAATTTAGTGGCAGACCACTTGAGTCACCTTGAGCACATTAAAGATGACTCCACTCCTATAAATAATGCTTTCCCATTTGATAGTTTGCATGCAGTATCTGAAGTAGTTCCTTGGTATGCACCTGTAGCTAATTATCTAGTTAGCCATACCTTCCCTCCCAATTTTACTAAGCATCAGAAAGACAAGCTGAAAAACGAGTCTAAATATTATATATGGGATGATCCATATTTATGGAGGTGTGGTGCTGACCAGGTAATTAGAAGGTGTGTGCCTCAAACAGAATTTCAGTCCATTTTAGAGGCCTGCCACTCCTCTGAGAGTGGGGGGCATTTTGGCCCTCAAAGAACAGCTAGAAAAATCTTAGACTGTGGATTCTGGTGGCCTACTCTTTTTAAAGATGCTGCTGAATTTTGTAAATCTTGTTCTCCATGCCAAAAATTTGGTAATATATCCAAGAAGGATGAGATGCCTCAACAGATTATGCTTTTCTGTGAAATTTTTGATGTTTGGGGCATTGACTTCATGGGTCCCTTTCCAAATTCTAATGGTTACCTTTATATACTGTTAGCTGTAGATTATGTTTCTAAATGGGTGAAAGCAATTCCTACCCGTGCTGATGATGCTAACACTGTTGTTTCCTTTGTTAGAAACCATATTATTTGTCACTTTGGATCACCACGAGCAATTGTGAGCGATCAAGGCACTCACTTTTGTAACAGGAGACTAACAGGATTACTGAAGAAGCATGGGATTGTTCACAAAGTAGCAACAGCTTATCATCCCAAGACCAATGAGCAAGCAGAAGTGTCTAATAGAGAGATTAAACGCATTCTGGAGAAGATAGTAAAACCTTATAGGAAGGACTGGAGTGCCAGGCTACAAGATGCACTCTGGGCATATAGAACAGCGTACAAGACACCCATTGGGATGAGCTCCTTCTGCTTAGTGTACGGAAAGGCTTGCCACCTTCCAGTAGAGGTGGAACACAAGGCTTTCTGGGCTGTGAGGAAGTGCAACATGAATTTTGAGGACGCTGGTGCTGAAAGGAAGCTGCAACTGGCAGAATTGGAGAATCTTCGCCTAGAAGCATATGACAATTCCAGGCGATACAAAGAGAAGATGAAGGCTGTCCATGACAAGCACATAAAAAGGAGAGAATTCAGATAAGGGGAGTTAGTTCTTCTTTATAACTCCAGACTGCGGCTTACGCCAGGTAAACTGAGATCAAGATGGGAAGGTCCCTACAGAGTAGAAAAGGTAGAGCCATACGGAGTTTTTCACCTGCGTCATCCATCTAGCTCCAAATTCATCAAGGTCAATGGACATCGGCTAAAGTTTTATCATGGAGAAAAGATTAAGGATCACAAAGAGTTAGAGGTATTCCTCTTGGAAGACCTACCAACAGAAGCAGAATGAGCTTGAAGACCGTCCAACTTAAGGACGTAAAAGCAAAGTGCTAGGTGGGAGACAACCCACCATGGTATGATCATTCCGTTTTAGTCTTAGTCTTATTTTGCTTTATTCTATTTTGTTTTTGTTAACGACTCTTCTCATAATCTTTGCATGTAGCCTGCATTTGCATTTGCATTCTGCATATCAAAAAAAAAAAAAAAACACGCGATGCGTCCGCGTCATACGTGCATTCGAAACAAGGAAGAAAAGAAGCAGAGAGTCACGCGGGAGCCTGGCTGGAGGCATGCCTTAGGCACAAACATGCCCACGCAAACGCGTCCCTGACGCGTCCGCATAACTTAAACAAATCAGCCTCCACGCGTACGCATCACTCACGCGCACGCGTGACCCTGCAAAATCGACGTAAAGAGGTGTATGGCAGCGAGTTATGATGGAGTGGGGCTGCAATGATGCTAGAGGCACAAGCCCTATCACGCGTACGCATCCCCATG
This sequence comes from Arachis hypogaea, assembly GCF_003086295.3. Taxonomy (NCBI): domain Eukaryota; kingdom Viridiplantae; phylum Streptophyta; class Magnoliopsida; order Fabales; family Fabaceae; genus Arachis; species Arachis hypogaea. Next base: position 32,636,613 of record NC_092049.1, read on the forward strand.
CGTCCACGTCATTTTTAAAAGTAAGGCCATTCACGCGTGCGCATCACCCACGCTCACGCGTCATCCCAATTTATGGCTATATGCGAACAAAACTGAGAGTTGTGCGTACGCGAGGCTGCACTCGCGCAAATGGCAGAGTTCATTGCACGCAAACGCGTGATCCACGCGTCCGCGTCACTTGCACATAGTGCCAACCACGCAAACGCATGCTCCATGCGGCCGCGTCGTCTGCGCCGCACAACTTATCCAGATCAGTGCCAGATATCTTATCTTTTCTTCCCCAATCCTAATATTTTCTTCTCCCTTCTTATTTCTTTCTTCTTCCTTCTTTCTTCTTTATTCATTCTCACTTTTTACTTTCTCACTCCTTCTTTTTCACATTTATCATCAATGTTCTTTTCTTTTCTTTTTCATTATTATTTTTCTTTTATTCTTGTTTTCTTCTCTTTTTCTTTCTTTTTACTTTCATTATCTATGTTTTCTTAGTCTTTTTTTTTCTTTTTACATCCTTTTAATTGGTGTTAGAAATTTAATTGGGTGATTGTTTTCTTCTATATTTTGCTTGTGGATTATTGAGGAATTGTTTGACAATTAATGTTACTTCTTAAGGGTTGCTTGCATGTTCAAATTCAATACTTTCAATAACATATCTACCATGCATGCTAAGTGTTTGTGAAAAAGTCCGTATGGCATTGTGCATTAATTTTCAAATATTCTATTCTACTACTCTAATGCCTATTTTTCACAAAACCTTTTTTCATATATTATTGATTGAATATAATTGTCAATACAAACAGGTTGTTAGTTTAACAGACTTGATAATCAAATTGGGCATTTAATGCTTGATCTATGCTACTCATGCCTTTGCCAGCATGCCAATAAACATCTTGCATCTACTTGCCATCACATGCACTTGCTATATTTCCATTGATAAAATTTTCACATGTAGTCGTGACCATGTGTTAACAACATCCTTCTTTACCGTGCATTGATTATCACGTGTCTTGTCATCTTCCTTGCTCGAACCCTTAGCTTTACATGTTACTTTCTTCTTCCCCTTTTTAGGATGGCCACAAAGAAGGGTAAAGAGAAAGCTACTCCCAAACCATCAGCAAGGAAAGAAACAAAAAGAGCACTAACTGCGGAGCCATCTTTAACAATAATAAAGCCCTCAACAAAGCGAATCAAGAGGATCATCAAGGTCGATGAAAAAGAGAAAGCCTTTCCAGCAAAGGATACTGCGCGGTTCACTAACCGCTACTGTGAGCAGATGTTCCCCATTTTAGCTGAGAGGAACTATAATAATGAGTACCTTCTCATCCTCCCGACCAATATTGTTGAATTTGTTGAGCCCCGCATTGAGTGAAGACAATGGGAATTCCTACGGAGACAGCCACGGCAGGTTAATCTTTCATGGGTAGTTGAATTCTACTCAAACTTTCACATGCCAACCCTGCAGTCTGTCTATGTCTGTCAAAAATAAGTCCCCATAACTGAAGAAGCTATTCAGCAAGCTTTAGATCTTCCCCCTACTCCAGAAGGATTGGATGCATTCCAAAAAGTCTCATTTAAGCACCAGACATACCAATTTGACTGGGACGCCATTCTCAGAACTATAGCACAACCTGGCAGCAGATGGATCTATGGATACCATCGATCCCGACCTAAGGGCATATTGGCTTCAGCACTCACCTTAGAGGCTCGAGTATGGGCACAAATCATGTCCCATTATGTCTTCTCGAGCACTTACGAGTCCTCCTTCACTGCAGACATGGCTGTTCTACTCTGGTGTATCCTTACAGACCAGTCTCTCAATTTACCAAGATACATCCGGAATGCTATGGGACACGTACAAATTGCGGGCAACCTACCTTTTTCCGCCTTGGTTTCAGATCTAGTCTCAGCAGTCGGAGTCTCCTACAGAGCTGGGGACACCAAAGCCATGATTCCACGGGATGATTAGTACGTCCTTAATGGGAAATACATTAGACCGCCAGCAGCCACTATCAACCGGAGCACAAAACCAGCGGAAGATATTCCTTCACCTTCCACATCACAAGCACCTTCAATAAACCAACTGCTCCATCAGATACTTAAGAAGTTAGATCGGCATGACCGAAAGGGAAAGCAAAGGGAGCGTCATAACAAGCGCCGATTTACATACCTCAGGGAGCTGATTGTTGGTAACCGCCCACCTGAAGAAAACCCAGACACCCCGGACTCCACTTCATTTACCAGCACAGGGAGCCATGACGGTCCCGATTGTGGAGATGCTGCTACCAGCCCCCCTTTATTCCTGACTGATGGCACCGAGGACGGTGCAAAGCTTTAAGTGTGGGGAGGTCGGTCAGTACCTGACTTTCAGAGGTAATTTCTCTTTCTTAACACCAATAGAATAGGATATTTATTTAATTTTCTTTTGTTAGGATAGGATAGATTGCATAGTAATAGGTTATTTGCATGTATGTTCTATTTGGTTGAAAAAATAATAAGTTTCTTTTTAAGACCCTAATTTTTTGAAAAAATTCACTAATTTAAATCAAAACTTTTCTTTAAAACTTGTTGGAAGTTGTATTTGAAACATAGTTTAAAAAGCTAAGAACACACAACCTGTGAGATTTGAGCTTAATTATATGGTTACACTATTTAACCATAATATTTTATTCTTGTGTGTTTTCTTCTCTATGATTGTAATCTTTATTTTGTTCCATCCTATATGTCCAATATTTAATGTGTTATATGCATGCATATAATTGAGGCCATTATTTGATTATTAACTCACTTATCCCAAATAGCCTACCCTTTCCATTTACCTTTGTTAGCCACTTTGAGCCTTTTAATCCCATTTGTTTTATATTTTACCACATCACTAGCCTTAAGTAGAAAAACAATTTAAAAACCCCAATTGAATCTTTGGTTAGCTTAAGATAGAGATTGTGTGTCAATAAAGTGTGGGAAAACTGTGGGAACATGGTTAACAAGGGAATGTCTTATGTTCTTACAAATTGATAAAATATTGGGCATTTGGGTACCTACTCATGTGAAACTAGAAAAATAAAAAATCCAGGTGCATTGATAAAGTTATTTTTACTTTTACTTTTAAATATATATATATATATATATATATATATATATATATATATATATATATATTCAAGTAATTAAGTAATTGAATAAACGAATAAGGGGACAAAATTACCCCAATGTTAAGTTTAATGGAAAATCAATGCATGTGTGATACAAGTTAAGAGAAAAGTTGATGCATGAGTATGTAATGTAAAATTGGGAGAATTTTGGGTAGCTAGGCATGATTTTAAAAGTATATAGAGTATGTATAGGTAAGAGCTTAGGTTAATCAAGGATTCAATTTATAGATCACTTAGGGCTTGTTTGGATGAGCTTTTGAGAAAAGATCTTTTTTTGAGTTATCTTTTTTTTAAAAGATCTTATAGAGAAGTAAAAGTAATTTTATGTTTGGATATCTCATGTAAAAAGGTCTTTTTATCTATCAATTATGTTTGGGTATAACAATATAAAAGTACTTTTTTGTTCATTTATTACACGAAAAACATCTTTTTTTAAGGAAAAAAGATCTTTTAAAAAAAGATGTAAATTACAGCTTCTCAAAAAAGATCTTTTTTTGATTTTACTAGTGCTTTTACTTTTACTACTAGAAATTTGCCAAACACGTTAAAAAATAAAAAAAGATCTTTTTTCATTGAAAAAAGATCTTTTTTTAATAAAATAATGGCGCCCAAACATGCACTTAGCCATATATATACCTTCACCCTTACCTTGGGCCCATTACAACCTTGAAAAGACCTCAGGATGTTTGCATTGGTACATTAAATACTTGTTGATTGGTTAGGTGAAGAACAAAGTTTAGAAAGCATGATTAGAGAATAATAGAGTGATTACCCTATACACTAGAGTGACTAGAGTGCATATACACCATCAGTGAGGGTTCAATGCTTGATTCTATGTTCCCTGCTTTCATGAGCTGTCTTCTTACAAGTTTACTTGTCTTTTACTGTATGATTTAAATTAGTGATATTTGATTTATATTTGTCTTGAAGAACTTATTTATTTTTAACCAAGTAGGTAAAAATCATTTTATCATATAGTTGCATTCATGCATAGGTTGCATTGCATTGCGTGAGTCTTACTTTTCCCTACTCATTTATTTTATCTCCTTAAGCTGAGCATGAGGACATGCTAATATTTAAGTGTGGGGAGGTTGATAAACCACTATTTTATGTTTTATCTTGTGTTTAATTGAGTGGTTTCATCAAGTCTTTACCCACTTATTCATATGAATTGCATGATTTTACAATTCCTTCCTAAATTTGTTCTATGGTTGAAAACTTGCTCCCTAGAGATCTTTAATTTGTGTATTTTAATTCTCCTTTATACCATTCGATGCCGTGATCCGTGTGTTAAGTGTTTCAGGCTTTATAGGGCAGGAATGACTTAGAGAATGGAGAGGAAGCTTACAAAAATGGAAGGAACACAAGAAACCAAGGAGATAACCAGCGAGCACCGACGCGCATGCATGGCTCACGTGAGCGCACGGAATAGAGAAAATTGCAGCGACGCGAACGTATGACTGACGCGTACGTGTAGATTGAAGTCTGCACAAAAGACGCGCACGCGTGGACGACGCGTACGCGTGGCCTGCGCGATCTGCAGAAATAACAGAAAATACTGGGGGCAATTTTGGGCCGCGTTTTGACCCAGCTTTTGGCCCAGAAACACAGAATAAAGCTAGGGAACATGCAGAGACTCAACACACATTCACAGATTCTCATTAGGATAGTTTTTAGGTTTTTAGATCTGAATCTAGAGAGAAACTACTCTTCCTCTAGATTCTCTTTACATTCATAGTTTATTAGTTTATTGCTTTTGCTTTTGGATATTGAAGAGTCATCACCTCCGTTGAAGATACTATTTTAGTTTGTTTCCTTACTTAATCTTTTATTTATTCCATATTCTTAATTCTTGTTTAGAGTAGTAATTGGATTATTTTGGATTTATTTAATGCAAAGGATTACTTTTACTTTTAATTAATTTTCAATCTCTATTTTAATTTAATTCATCATGTCTTCTTATATTTTTCTAAGTATTATGTTCATGTCAATGGAGTAGATTCTCCACTTGACATGGGGGTTGATTAGGAGGAGACACTTGAGTTGGAATGCTCAGGTGCTTAGTTAAATTGGAAGTTGTTGGCTAATTCTGTATTTACTAATGCTAGACCTTCCCAAAGGAGAGGACTAGGATTTGCGAATAAGAGTTAGCTCAATCACTTGACTTTTCTTTATTTAGTAAGGTTAACTAAGTGAAAATAACAACCTCTTTATACTACACTTGAGAGAATTCCAACAAGGATAGAACTTCCAATTAATCATTCCCCCAATCAAGGCTTTTTATTTTGAATAATATAAATTCCTTTTTAATTTTCATTGCACTTAATTACTATTGTTTATTTTCTGTTATTCAACTCTCAAAATTCTCGGAAAATTCCTGATTAATAACTTAGCACCCTTTCTAGCAACTCGTTGGGAGACGACCTGGGACTCATACTCCCAGTATTTTTATTCTAAACTTTTGTGACAACTTTTCTAAATTGATGAGGCAGATTTTTGCTAGTTAAGAGCTATACTCGCAACGCTGTTCTATTATATTATAATCTCTTAATTGGTCTAACTTCCGCCCCTCGTCAGTCACGCATACGGGTGACATGCGAAAAATAGAGATGGCGTGTATGCGTGGGGTGGAATTTGTGCTTTTTGCACAAACGCAGCACCACTCTGGTGCAACTCTCTGGTTTTTGTACCAAGAGTCCCAACATGGCATAAGACGCGTGCGCGTTGGCCATGCTCACGCATGGAGCGCCCCTGGTGCAGAATTTACAACCACAAACTAACCGGCAAGTGCACCGGGTCGTACCAAGTAATACCTCTGGTGAGTGAGGGTCGATCCCACGAGGATTGATGGACTAAGCAACAATGGTTGATTAATTTACTTAGTTAGACAAGCAGAAAAGAGTGTTTTGGTATTCAAAAGCATTAAACAATAATTCATAAATTTAATAAAGCAAGCAGTAAATAGGTTGTGAAATATGTATGGAGAAACAGTTAAGACTTCAGAGTTATCTATTTTCCAAATTGACTTTTCTTACTAACTATTTTAATCATGCAAGATTCAATTCATGGCAAACTATATGTGACTAAACCCTAATTCCTTAGACCTTTTTAGTCTCCTCTAAAATTCATCAACCGCCAATTCCTTGGTCACTTAATTCCAATTAGAGGGTGAAGCTTAATTCTAGTTTATATGCCACAAAATTTCTAATTACCCAAATATAAGAGGATTATATGTCACGTATTCTGTTAAGTCCAGATAATTAGAAATTTAGGAGAATACGTTTTCAAGCTGTTGCTCAAGTAAAGAGCTTTTCCAAGTTATACAAGAACTCAATTAGAAAGAGGGTCATACTTCCGTTCCACCCAAATTCATAAGATAAAGAACGAAAACAATTCTTAAATTATAAATCAGTACATGAATTAAAATAGACAAAAACAATAGAATCAATCAATACAATAGACAGAGCTCCTAACCTTAACAGTTAGTTGCTCATGGAAAATAGTGAAAACTAGGATTCTGGTAAACTGTAAATTGGACGGAGGTGGAATTATCCCCAGAAGAGAAGTTTCTTCTTTTTATATCTAATCCTAATTAATTTAAAATCTATTTTCTAAAATTAATATAATATCTTTTCCTATTTTAAAATAAAATTTAAATTTAAATCAGAATTAATTAAATAATCTGCGCCTTGTAACGTGGGGACCACTTGGCTTCACTGGATCCATGCCTAACTTGGCTAAGAGCTGCGCCTAACTTCATGCTGTTCACCACACAAGGCGTCTTACTTGGACTGAAGAGGAGGCAATGCACCTTACTTGGAGGAGAGCAAATGTTGCGTGTTGTTGTTGTTTCTTGCGCCTAACTTGAGAAATCTCAAGTTAGGCGCAGCCTTGGCAGAGTTGATGGAAGAGAAGTATGGACTATTATATTTCATTGGAAAGCTCTGGAAGTTAGCTTTATAACGCCACTGAAATCACGTCCATTGGACCTATGTAGCTCGAGTTATTTAGGTTTGAGTGCAGAGAGGTCAGGGTTGACAGCATCATTCGCCTTCTTCTCTTTTTCTGCGGAAACTCCATCAAATCCAGCCAAATACTACCTAAAATAAACAGAATTGCACAAGACTCAAATTAGCATCCATAGTGGCTAAAAGATAATTAATTCTTGATTAAACTCAACACTTTAAATACAAATTCACTAGGAAAAGATCGGAAAGATGCTCACGCATCACCCCCCCCTTTTTTTTAACATAGAAAACAGAAACATGGCACTCTCCCAACCTATAAACACTCTAAAGCAACCAAAATTCAAATTTAACAAAAAATATTTTAGTTTTTGGAAAATTTTCAACGACAAAATAAACAAAACTTGCACTTCAAGCAAAATGCAATTCAAAAACAACTATTCTAATCAAAGCATGAGCCTAACAAGCAACTTAGCAATCAAAACAAGATATGCAAAAGTATGAAAAAAAGAAAACTACCTAACAATAGCAACTCAATTCATTCATTGATTATATATACAAGAGAATGGAAAGAGTTTACCATGGTGGGGTGTCTCTCACCTAGCACTTTTATTTATTGTCCTTAAGTTGGACATTTGGTGGGGTCCTTACTAGGGTGGCTTATGCTTGAACTTTTCCTTGAATCCCACCAATGTTTGCACTTTCAATAGCCTCCGGGATCCCAAATTAGGCACACAAAGCCTTCAAGGAAGCTTAAGCAAGTGGCGAGGCCCCAAAGTTGATGATTGTCTATGCATATTCTGGGGTCCCATACTTTGTTTGTCAACCCCCTTTCTTCTCGATCTTCATGCTTCCAATTGGGTGACTTGGGTGACAAACTTCTTGAATTCTCCTTTGAACTCCTAATCCTTATCCTAATTTCATAGAATTAAGCTTCACTCCACTTTTGGATTTCAAAGTTTGAACTTCCATCCCCTATGCACCTTGATTCAAATTGCCCACCAACATCCAACTCTTTCTTACTCTCTAACCCACAAATAGTTCTAAGTTGACCATCCGTTTCTAACAATGCATATTGATATGGGCCAAGAAAATTGAAAGATGAGATGATTACCCATTCAACTTGTAATTTGGATGGTGACTTAGCAAGGAAGATATCCAATGGTCTGGACATTGTAGACTCCACTTCCTTTGACTCCTCCTTGATGACTTCCATCTCTCATTCAACTTTCTTCAATTTCCTCTTGTTTGCTAACTTCTTCCAACTCTTTCTCATTGATCAAAATATGCATTGGAGGTTGTGCACATTCCTCCTCAACATCAGTTTCACATCTCATGGAAGAAGCTTCAACAAGATCACCATTGTCACTTGGTGTAGAGTTGTCTTCAATGATGGAACTTCCTTCTTGTTCAACCTCCCCTAGATCTTCTTCAACTTCTTCTTCTTCAACAATCTCCATCCCTTCCACTTGTTACAAAACACACTTCATTTCCTTGTTCTCAAGTTGAGACTCTAAAATCTTCCTCATACTCCTCTCTTCGGTTTCTTCTCCACAATCATCCGTGGACATGTTTTTCTTGTGGCATGAATCCCATGAGTCCAACTTTTGACGGATGGTTTTTTGAAGCCGATCCGTTGCTTCCTTGAGATGATCCTTTGATTCTTTTTCAACTTTACTAACATAAGTAGGATCATATTGCTCTTGGATTGATAGACATGGATATTCTTTCATGGAGGGTTGTGATGGAAAGGAGAATTCATCGTGTGGTTAGAAATGAGGTTCATTAAAGCTTGGAGGTTGGAAGGTGTTTTAGTTGTTGGTAGAAGATAGAGGTACACGAGATATAAGCTCTTGGAGGGTGGAGGTGAAACCGGTGAGTGCGGTTTGGAGCTCTTCTTGCTCTTAAGGAATGATACCAAGCGTATCATCCATAGGGGCTTGGTTGGAGGAGAAAGAAGGGTTTTGAGGGTAATGATGTTAAAGTAGTGGTGGTTCCATGGGTGCTTGTTCATAATGGTTATAAGTGTGTCCATATGGAGGATATAGATTGGGATTATGTGGAGGTGATTGATGAAAATATGATGTAGATTGAGAATATAGTGGTTGAAATGATGGTGTTTGAGGACTATGTTGAGAGTATGGTGCATGAAATGATGGTGGTTGAGTGGCATAATCATGATAAGAACCATCATATCCATTGGAATGATATGCATCATAGGAGGGATTACAATCATAGTAGCTTGGTTGAGGAGGTTGCCATGATGATTGCTCATATGGATGTGGCTCCCTTCTCAAGAGTTCATCTCTCCCATAATGTGAGCCATCATTAAAGTTTTCATTACCTACAACATAGTCATGACCATATCCAAAACCACAAAGATGAAAATTTATATGAAAAAGAGGAAAATCAAAACAAAAATATCAAAGACGCAAAGAAAGAGTAAACTCCTAATTACTAGCAAGACTTAGAAATAACCAAAAAGTAAGATATTCACAATTTTAACATATTCACAATAGCCAATAACATAACACCATTGCAACTCCCTGGCAACGGCGCCAAAACTTTGATGGAATATTTTATGTCGGTAAAGAATTTCACAAAAAAATAGTTGCGTTGCAAGTATAGTTCTAAACCAACAATGAATCCTCACATCAAAGTTTAATACGGTTGTCACTAGTTCAACCCCAATAAAATAACCGATAGTATTAATCCCGAGTCATTCTCCCTAGGAATTACAACGAAGTGCTTTATTATTGGCTATGAAGGAATATTTTGGGATTTTTGTAATAAGGAACAAGAAATGTAAATAGCAAAAGAAATAAGCTAATAACTAAGAAAGCTCTTGGCAAAGAATAAGAAATAGAAGTCCTATCCTAGTTATCATCATCAATGGTGAAAAGAATTATCCATTGCTCTACTTAGTTAACCTCTAACTATGAAAGAAAGTCAAGTGGATGGAATTGGCTCTTGTCCACAAGTCCTAGTCAAATCATAGTGAAAGACCAGTTTTAGTGGCATTCAAGTCAACTAGCAACTTCCAATTATCAATAGAGTTTGATAACTCAAGAGTCTCAAATTACTCAACCCAAGCCATGAGGAGAAAAATCTACTCTAGAATCCAACCAAGCATTTTATCAAATTTTTGGAAGGCATAAAAGGAAATCATAACAAAATGACAAGAAATATAAAATCTAACACTACCAAATGCAAGGAAATAACAATAACAAAGCAATTAAATAATAAAGGAACATAAAACATGAAATTGCATTAAAGGAAATTAAAATCAACAAAGTGCTCATAGACATAAAAGTAGTAAAATAAAAGAAATTAACAAGAAGAACTAAGAGAGCAAAGATGTAGCAACAAAGAATTGAAAGGAAAAGATAAATGGAAACAACAATTAAAACTAGATCTAAGAAAATCTACCCTAATTATAACCTACATTCTAGAGAAAAGAGAGAGCTTCTCTCTCTAGAATTCTAACCTAAAACAGGATGAAAACTCCACTATGACTCCTTGGTTCATTTCCCCTTCAATCCATGGTTCAATAGCATCAGAAATGGGTTGGATTGGGCCCAAAATGCTTCAAAAATCCTAGTCACGTGTTGCCTTTAAGTGAGTCACGCTGATCCTGCAACGTGCACACATGGGTGATGCGTACGCAACGCATAACTGCAAAGCAACTATGGTAAATTATATATCATTTTGAAGCTCCATATGTTAGCTTTCCAACGCAACTAAAACTGCCTTATTCGGATCTCTGTAGCTCAAGTTATGATCAATTTAGTACGAAGAGGTCAAAATTGATAGCTTAGCGATTCCTTCATCTCTTCATGAGTTCTCCATTTTTACATGCTTTTTCTTTATTCTTTCAATCCAATCTTTGTCTTCTAAACCTGAAATCACTTAACAAACATATCAAGGCATCGAATGGAATTAAAGTGAATTAAATTTATCAATTTTTAGGCCCAAAAAGCATGTTTTTACTCTTAAGCACAATTTAAGGAGAATTTACAAAACCATGCTATTTTAGTGAATAAATGTTGGAAAAGTTGATAAAATCCTCTAAATTCAACACAAGATAAACCCTAAAAATGGGGTTTATCAGTGTGCTCTAATTGGAATGCCTAATTGACTACATAACTACTTGCTAATTGTTTATCTGCTATATATGCTTTCTACATGTGATTTCTTTATCTGTAATAAATGTGTTTGTAACAACTGGTTCCGGTGGCAGTTGGGAGGTTCAGAAGAGTTGCAAAGGGGAGTTTTCGATAGACTAAAGACCCTTAGCTAGTTGCCTATTACTTTTTCATGGATTAGTTATGTTTATAAGTTTTAATTATCTGTTTGATGTTCTAGGATTGCCTTTGGTTTTCCCAGGATATTATATGTTAGATATGTGGGCACTGTTACCATGTTGAGAACCTCCGATTCTCACCCATGCGGATTTTGTGGTTTTCATATGCAGAACGTGAGGCTCCTCGCTGAGGCATGCTAAAAGCTTCTGATTTAGTGAAGATCCTTAGCTCTTGGGACTTTATTTTGGTTATATGTACTTGCATAGATACTTATATTTTCCACTGTTTATATATATATATTGTATTACTCCTCTTAGAGGTTATTTTGGAAAAACAGGTTCTGTAACTCTGTCTTTTGGGTTTCTTTTGGGTTCTCCTATATATGTATGTATGTATACTTATATGCTCGGGACGGTTACCTTTGCAAACCGAGTCTTGAGCTTTGTTATATGTATTTTGATACTTATATGTTATCACATTCGGGAGTGTTGCGCTTTTCAAATTTAATGCTTTTGCTTTACCCCTTTCTTCAAAGGCTCCTAGTTACAAAATATTTTCTCACTATTATATATACTAAATCTTATTTTTAAAGGTCGTAATACCTCACCACCTTTGTCTTATGACTTAAGCATAAGGCTCTGTGTGGTAGGGTATTACATTATAGTATCAGAGCAGTTCGTTCTTGTAGAGCTTGAGGGACGGACTGACTATGCTTCTGTGTATTCTCTGTGTGTGTGTTTATGTGCTATCAGGATATCTGACTGATATAACTGGCATAAACGTTCATGAGCATGCATTTTGGACTTTGAAGCACTAGACTTCCAATATTGAAACTGATCAACTAATATTGATTGTTTGGTGTGTATAGGAACTAGATGGTGCCTCGTGGACGCAGTTGAGGCCATGGGAGAGGTCATACTAGTACTCAGGGATCGAAAACTATCACGAATATCCCGGTGGACTTTATGGTGGTGTTAGAGAATATGGCTGCTGCTATGCAGGCCACTGCTGAGGCACTGGGACAGCAAATGAACAATAATGGTATTGGGAAAATGGTGGAAATAGGCCGATGACGCTGTTAGCATTCTTGAAGGTTAACCTGCCAGTTTTTAGGGGAACCACCAATCTAACTAAAGCCGATAGTTGGTTTCAGGCCATGGAACGAGCACTGCAAGCATAGCTGGTGCCTGAAGAGCAATGTGTCGAGTTTGCTACCTATCAGCTCACTGGAGAAGCACTGCATTGGTGGTAAGCTACACGACGCCACCTGCAGTAGGGTGATGACCCTATCTCCTGGGATGCTTTCCAGGTTGAATTTTATAGAAAGTACTTCCCAAACTCAGTCAGGACGGCGAAGGAACTTGAGTTACTGCAGCTGAATTAGGGTTCCATGTCAGTTTTTGAATACACAAACAAATTTGAGGAATTGTGCAGATTTTCTCATATTTGTCAAGGAGCTCCTGAAGACTTCGAGGAATGGAAGTGTATCAAGTACGAAGGAGGGCTCCGGAGCGACATCTTTAGTTCGGTAGGGCCAATAGAGATCAGGACTTTCTCAGAGTTGGTGAATAAGAGCAGAGTGGCTAAAAATTGTGTGAAAAGGGCAGCTGCAGAGAAAAGAAGTCATAGGGGGCCTTTTTAGCAGAACCGAGGAAGGAGATTTGATCCTAGAGGTAAGCCTTTCAAGCATGGAGGCTTTGTACCACAGTAGACTCAGGGTCAGGCTAGTTTCAGAAGGCCTAACAACAACAGTTACCCGGGGAGGAGATTTAGGAAGCAGCCTCTGGATGAGCAAGCTTGTGCTAGATGTGGGAGTCACCATCCGGGAGTCCTGTGCAAGGCGGGATAGGGCTTGTGCTACTCTTGTAGTAAGGCGGGACATAAGGCCTCAAACTGTCCGGAGAAGCAGAGGCAAGGTACTGGGAGAGCACAGCAACCTGGTCAGGTGTTCACTACCTCAGCTGTAGGTGCAGATGGATCTGATACACTTATCTAAGGTATATGCAAAATAGCCAGTATAACTTTGAATGCTTTATTTGATTCTGGAGCTACTCATTCATTCATTGCATTTGAGAGGGATAGTGAATTAGAGTTGAAGATAGTTGTGTTAAATTATGATTTGAATGTGCATAATGCTACTTCGGAAGCCGTTGTGACTAGGTTAGGCTGTCCACCAGTGTCATTCCGAGTTAAACAAGGGAATTTTGTTCACGATCTTATTTGCTTACCAATGACTAGTCTGGATCTCATTTTGGGACTGGATTAGTTATCCAAGAACCATGTTTTGCTTAACTGTTTTGAGAAGACCAGTCAAGGGGATTAGTTATGTTTATAAGTTTTAATTATCTGTTGGAAGTTCTAGGATTGCTTTCGCCTTTTCTAGGACATTATATGTTAGATATGTGGGCACTGTTACCATGCTGAGAACTTCCGATCCTCACCCATGCGGATTTTGTGGTTTTTAGATGCAGGACGTAAGGCTCCTCGCTGAGGCATGCTGGAAGCTTCTGATTTAACGAAGATCCTTAGCTCTCGGGACTTTATTTTGGTTATATGTACTTGAATAGATACTTATATTCTCCACTGTTTATATATATACTATATTACTCCTCTTAGAGGTTATTTTGGAGAAACAGGTTCTGTAACTCTGTCTTTTGGGTTTCTTTTGGGTTCTCCTATATATGTATGTATGTTTACTTAGATGCCCGGGCCGGTTACCTTCGCGAACTGAGTCTTGAGCTTTGTTATCTGTATTATGGTACTCTTCCGTATATATATATATCCGTGTTAGTTATCTTTTATCTCGCTTCGCTTACGTTATCACATTAGGGAGTGTTGCGCTTTTCAAATTTAACTCTTTTGCTTTACCCCTTTCTTCAAAGGCTCCTAGTTACAAAATATTTTCTCACTATTATATATACTAAATCTTATTTTTAGAGGTCGTAATACCTCACCACCTCTATCTTATGACTTAAGCATAAGGCTCTGTGTGGTAGGGTGTTACACTTGCAAAACAATAATATATAATATTATGTAATATAATATACCATATTATTAAAATTGATTATAAACACATTTATAAATTATTATCAATATAACTATAAACTAAAATCAACGCTTATTATTATCAACACATTTTAAAAAATACGCTAAATAACATAGTACAATATATTATAATATTTAATATATAACATTATCAAATTCCAAAATCTATATATATGTTATATATCATATTATCTTTTAAGATATTGATACTAAAGATTTTCAATGGCCTAAAAAAGAGGAATTGAATCTACAACTTTTTTTAATTTTTTTTTAGGTTTTATCACCAAAAATAGTTTTTATAGAATCTGCAAAAGTAATTATGCAAAAAACAAAATATTTTTGTCTCATAACAAACACAACAAAAATAGAGCCAAAAAAAAAAGAGGTACATAGCCATATATCTTGATTTAGTCACCTTGTATAATGTCAGCTACATTCAATCTCCACCACAGCTATGGTAGAATTTTTTTCTATTTTTTCAGTTACATTCACCAATTCCCTAGAATTCTTCCTAACCCTACTTGGGACAAACCAAACTTCTATCCAAACTTGAATTGATTAGATTCACTTCTTAGGCTTTCAACCACTAAGTGCTCACCTAACTTAGTAAAAGAATCCTCTTAGAATTATGAATACAAAAAAAAAGAAATACATACAAAAGAGATTTGACATAATATTTGACTTTTCTCCAAGCTAACTTTCTTTGTTTTTTCTCTCAATAACTTTTTCTTAATGCCTCACATATTTGTCTTTTATTCATTGATTGAAAACAAAGAAAGATAAAACTGAAGAAAACAAAATATTCAATGAATGAATATGAAGGAGAAGAATGTATAACAAAAATGCTATGAAAATCTAAACAGTGTGCTCTCACTCCTTAATTCATTTTTTTGCTGGTTACTTCTTTTTATATTAGGTAATGTTACCCAAGCTTGAGCTGTTGAGAAGAGTCAATACCTTGAGCATCGAACCAGTTGAAGTCTTCTCCTTCTTTTAAGAAATCAGACCAGAAAACCAAGGATTAAGAACAGAGTAATATGGTACAAAGGTGAGATGGGCAGCAATAGTGACTTGGTCATGAGACCTTTAATGAGTTTACCAAATCAACACCCTTAATTTTGTACTTTGGTTCTAAGTTTCTTTTCTAATCCTTGAATATAAATCAGAACTAGCAACCTCAATTTCTTCTTCTTACTCGAATGATGCATGCAGAAAAGAGGTAGCTTTTTTCAAGCCATTTGACTTGCACAAGAGTAGAAACAATATACCAATTTTCTTCTGAAATAGATCACCCCTATGATTTGATTTAAAGCTCCATTAATTTGACTTTGCCTCCAAATTTTTTGCTTTTTCCTCCTTCTTCTTTGGTGCTTAATTGAAAAGTGATGCACCTTTACTTTAGTTATTTTCTTTATTCGAAGTGACAAAGCTTCATCTGTAGTAATTTTATTTTCCTTCATGAACTTAATGGAATGGGCTGTGGGCTTGATGATATGTTTGATCCATATCCCAGCAGCCTTGTTGATTTTGTCTAAGTAGCAACACAATGGACTGTTGACTCTATTTGTTTGGACTGCACAATCAAACTTAGGCCTACATCATTAAATAATGCATCAAACACTTTTGGGCTATCAACCTAACCAAAAACATGTTTGTCATCACAAAAAATATTATTATTATTTACTAAACTCAATAATCTTCCCTTTGATGACAAATATACCATATATACGGTATTAATCAAAGGAATTTAAATAGAACAAGTTTAGAGACTTTCCTTTGATGATACCAATCCAATTATTGATATGCTCTCCCTTTCTTTCATAAAGGACGCTCCCCATAAATGTGATCTCTCCACATTTTCAGTGTTGTACAAAACAAAACAAATAATACAAGCACATATTGCAAATTTCTTGACATTTTGCACATACTTCAGCATCACAAATATGAGGACATTAAAAATATAAGCACAAAAATCAGCAGTGATCAAACACTTTTGACAATCTATCCTATCAAAATCAACATAATCAATCTAACATATCATAATACTATGATACTACTGCCGTAAAATCAGACCATTAGAAATTAGAACATATCATGGTACTACTCAAATCCTATCAACACATTTCATGGTTACTACTTTCCCTTTTATCATAAAGGAGGCAATAGAGATATCAAATAGTTCTACAAGAGATAGGTTAGTAGCAAAAGATGAATTTATCACCAAGAAAGTGTCAAAAAATCAATTTAGTTTTACAGTCATCCAAAAGTATGAAAAAAACAGTAGTGAAAACATAAATAAAAAATTCAGAGATATCAACGACACAAATTAAAATCTGTAGTAGAAGACATTTCTAGGCATCCGAGCTTTCATCCTCCGAGTTCAGGGGCTCCTCGTGATCTGTCTGCAGTGTTTCATCGTCATTCATATTGTCTACGTACTTCAAAAGTACAACCACTCTATCCCTTGACTTGTGCAATGCAATTTCATTGTGAACAACAAGCTTTCTCTCTTGTTGGCTCGAAGAGATAAGATGGTTGGACAGATTTATAAATTTCTGTAATACATCTTTGACAACACCGTTTAGAAGAGATCTGTGGTATGAGGAGGCAGATGTTCTAGTTGTAGATCTAGGAGGAATGTCATCACACTCTTTTTCATCATCAAGATCTACCCTTCCGACTGGATTGGTCCTTTCCTTTATTGCTTAACTGCACTACCTTCTTTTAAGTAAGAGTTTTTATTTTCATATGACTCATAGGGTAGGTCAACACCAAAATATTTAAAGAAGCAAGTTAAGAACCTGCCATATGAAAGTGACAAATTTTTATCACTCTTGATGCAGTCATACATATGCTTCAATATCAAATATGCAAATGAAATTTCAATTTTCATTAAAATGGCATACAAAATTAATGAGTCACAAAATGAAACTCTTTGATATGAATTGCTTTGAAGGAGAATAATATGGTTTATAATTCTGTGGAGTTGAGCATGGACATGACCTAGAGCTTTGTGGGTAGGAGTAAGACCATCAATAAGAGAAATGTTTACACATACAAAGGCTAAGGCATCTTGGTATGAAAGACCTAAGTCTTCATCCCATTTACCAAAGGTATAAACATTCACACCAACATCAATGTAACCTAGAGCTTCACTAATTATTTCTTGGTTTAGATTTATTTCATAGCCCTTAACATAAGAAAGAACATTCTCATTATGGTAGGTCATGTTAGCATAGAACTCACGAAGTAGGTCAAGGTAAATAGGTTTTTGAATAATGAAAAGGTGGTTTCAATCTAGAAATTCAACATTTTCCACAAAATCCAGTCCTTTAGTTGCTAAAGAAGAGAGATTAGTAAGATATGTAGAACACAAAGGACGTTTGACAACCACAGCTTTATAAAACTCAAAGTTCATTGCGGATGAAAAGCGAAGAGGGTTGTAATGTGAGTGAGGTAAGTTTGCAAAGTGAGCTTTGAAGGCAAAAAATTCATGATTAGAGAGTTCTTTGACTGAATGAAGAATGATACGATGGTTACCTCTTTGAGGGCGAAGAGGAGGAGGAGGTCAAGGAACAGACCGAGGGTTAGGTCTTGTGGATGGATGAGTAGGAGGAGAACGAGATTCTTGTTCTTCCATTGGACGCTTTCCCTTTGAGGTGCTAGGGCATGATGGAGGATGAGAGGGTTCGGATGCATAGGAGGCGGATGGACGACGAGCAGTGGACTTGGTTCTAGCCATGGGCTTTGTATGTGGAGGAAAAGAAGATGGTGAAGGAGAGTGAGAGTAAATGTGAATGTGAATGTGTGTGTAGGTTGGTGCAGATAGAGGTTTTCAAGAGGTTTTAGGGTTTCTGGGTTGGTTATGAACAAACGTGCCTCTTTGAGTAGCGATTTTCTTTCTCATCTTTATGACACAAGGGAGTTGTAGATTCTCAAAAAATTTGAAATGATGATAATGAGAAATATGAAGAGTTTGCAAGTTAGAAAATGATGTGATATGAGGGTTATGGCAACTGCAAAAAGTTATGAATGCTTCTTGAAAAAAGAAAAGACAGAACCTAATAGAGACTAGCTTTGAAAAAGGGTTTGACAAAAGTTGAAAAGGTTGTACTTAAAATAAATATTTAATGTACAAAAAGTCAATTTTAATGAATGTGAATTAATTTTTGACAAAAACCAATGAGGCCCACTCATGAAAATAAAGCTCTTTTTGGGCCCAAAAGAGGAGTGTTAAGGAAACACATGGGACCACTGGTGATAAGCAACTTCGTTTGGCTCACTTGGTGAAAATTAAAATCAGATTTAAATTTTTAATTATAAGGCTCTTCATTTACCCAGAAATGTCTCATACTGACCTATGAGACAAAATCTTCGCACACCACATCAGCAAGAATAAAACAATGAATCATAACAAAGAATACCCAAATTGGTTCTAAGTTTGCAAAACTCATCTTCTGCTAGAAGCTTAATGAATATATCATTGAGTTGTTCCTCCAATTTAACAAATTGAATATCAATATTTTCTTTTTGAATGTGTTCTCTTATGGAGTGAAATCTCACTTCACTATGCTTTGTTCTTGAGCAAAACAAAATTTTTGGAAATATTTATGTCACTCATATTGTCACAAAGCAAGCGAATATTTTTAGCTTTCAATTTATAATCGACTAGTTAAGTCTTTAACCATAAAAATTGGGAACAACATGATGACGTTGTTATATATTCATCCTTGGCAGTGGATAGAGCCACAGTGGACTGCTTTTTGCTTGACCACACATTTAAGGATCTTCCAAGAAAACAACAAATTCTTGAGGTACTTCTCCGATCCATTCTATCTCCAGCAAAGTTTGTATTACAATAACCTAATATAGAAAGATCATTAGACCTAAAGTACCATAAACCAAAATTAGAAGTGTCATGAACATATATAATTATTCTTTTAACAACTGAAAGATGGAATTCTTTAGAATGTGATTGGAATCTTGAACAAACTCCAACACTTTGAACTATGTCCGATCTAGAGAAAGTGAGGTACATTAAAGAACCAATCATTCCCTACATCTAGTTTCATCCACATCCTTGACAGTTTCATCTTTTTCAAGTCATGAATTCAGATGCATAGGAGTGCTCATCAGCTTTGCATTTTCCAATCTCTTAACCAATTATTTGACATATTTTTCTTGGTGCACAAATATTCTGTAACACCCTACCACGTAGAGCCTTATGATTAAGTCATAAAGCAGAGGTGGCAAGGTATTACGACCTCTAAAAATAATATATATATATATATATATATATATATATATATATATATATATATATATATATATATATATATATACATAGTTGAAAGAATTCGTAACTAGGAGTCTTGAAAGATAAGCTAAACAAAAGCGTAACAGAAAACCACATCAAACTCGCACGGATAAACGCATAAGGATAAAGAATATTGGAAAGAAGGATAAGCTATATATATAAAGATTAGAGTTCCAAAATACACAATATCAAGCTCCAGACTCGACTTGCGAAGCAAAGGCTGGCCGGAGTATAAATACATACATATATATATATATATATATATATATATATATATATATATATATATATATATATATATCCCAAAAGTCTAACCCAAAAGACAAGACAAACACCTGTTTCTCCAAGTCAACCTCTAGGAGAAACCAAATACAAAATACAAGGGGTGGAGAACAATTATGTACAAATATATACAATTAGAAACTAAATGTTGAACCCAAAATGTAGTTCTTTGCTTCAAGAAGGTCTCTAATATCCTTAATGAGGTGCCTCACGACCTGCAACTGAAAAATAACAACATGTATAGAATGAGAACCGGAGGTTCTCAGTATGGTAATAGTGCCAACATAGGTAATATATAAGGTCTTAGAAAAGCTAGAGGTAATCCTAGAACTCCAACACTTAGAATCAAACTTAAAGAAGTAAACTAAACTAGAAATTAGGAAGGTTGTCTAAGGTATTCAAGTTGTAAGCCTAACTTTAACTCTACACTTTACTTTCCATATCCTCCAACCCTCTAAAACACCGGTGGAACTACCCTCAGCGTTACCTCCGCCAGCATGAGAGATCTCTCAGTTGTAAACACATATAATAGAATCAAGGGAAACACAATTATGGATAACAAGTATGGCAGATAGGACAAGTAGCAATTAATAACAGTTAAACAATTAGGCAAGCCAAAACAAATCTTTCTCAAAACAAATCACACAAATGCACATGATGGATGTCTACCCTATGGTCGATGAGTCTCATCTGTCAATTATATAGCCAAACCCGACAAGTCCGGTAGCTAACCTTGGATAAAATACCAAACACAGAGCAAGTGAGACCAAACTCCAACCCTTGCCTCTTACCCGTGTACCCAAAGCAAGGGTACAATCTCACCCTTGCCTCTTACCCAGGCAGTGTTACAATTCTCAACTCGGAGCAAGCGGCGACAGAACTCAACCCTTGACTCTTACCTGGAGTCTCAAACTCTTAACTGGAGCAAGTGGACAACGCCACTGCATCTTTCTCGGCTTATCGACTCTTATCTGGAGCTAGTGGATAACACCATTACATCTTACCCAGAGTCCCAACTCATACCCGGAACAAGTGGACAACGCCACTGCATCTTACCCAGTCACATATATCTCAACCATAATCAGTCATCATCATCTCAATCAAACTTATTCATCATCATCTCATAATACCATAATCATTCTCATCATATCTCATCCATCACTTTCAACATCTCATCGAATCAATCATTCACTTTTCAAATCTCCTTTGATACCAAATCTAGCTCTAACAACATTCTTACCCCTATTTCATAACCTAAAACCTAGCTATCAGACCTTAAAAAGAGTTTTTAGAGGTTTGAAAAACTTAAAAGAATGGTTGATAGTTCAAAAATAGTAAATTTTCATCAAAACAATAGTTTCGGAGGTTCACAGGCTTGCCAGGAAGGTCAAACAATGAAAAGCAGAATTTTAGTGCAAAACAGGACATCGTGCGTACGCATCATTGCTGTGCGTACGCATGCACCAGACATCTTTCCCAGCTTGTGCGTTGATAAACCACTATTTTATGGTTTACCTTGTATTCAATTGAGTGGTTTTTATCAAGTCCTTACCCACTTATTCATATGATTTTCATGATTTTACAATTCCTTCCTAGTGTTATTCTATGGTTGAAAACTCACTTCCTAAGAGATCTTTAATTTGTATATCTTAATTCTCCTTTATACCCTTCGATGCCGTGATCCGTGTGTTAAGTGTTTTAGTCTTTATAGGGCAGGAATGGCTTAGAGAATGGAGAGGAAGCTTGCAAAAATGGAAGGAACACAAGAAACCAAGGAGGTAACCAGCGAGCATCGACGCGCACGCATGGCTCACGCGAGCACGCGATATGGAGAAATTTGCAGCGACGCGTGCGCATGCCTGACGCGTACGTGTGGATTGGTGTTTGCACAAAGACGCGTGCGCATAGATGACGTGTACGCGTGACACACCAAGACGACCAGCGACGCGTACGCGTGACTGATGCGTACGCGTGACATGCGCGATCTGCAGAAATAATAGAAAACGCTGGGGCAATTTTGGGCCGAGTTTTGACCCAGTTTCTGGCCCAGAAACACAGACTAGAGCCAGGGAACGTGCAGAGACTCAAGACACGTTCTCATTAGCATAGTTTTAGTTTTAGATCAGAATCTAGAGAAAAAAATTACTCTTCCTCTAGGTTTTCTTTACATTCATAGTTTTATAGTTTTATGTTTTCGCTTTGGATATTGAAGAGTCAGCACCTCCGTTGAAGTTACTATTCTAGTTTGTTTTCTTATTCCCTTGTTATTCCATATTCTTAATTCTTGTTGAGAGTTACAATTGGATTGTTTTTAGAATTTATTAATACAAATGATTACTTTTATTTTTAATTAATTTGTAGTTATTGTCTATCATGTCTCTTTTCTATTCCCTACTCCCAACAATGAAGATGGTATCCATGTTAATGGAATAGACTCCTAACTTGACATGGAGGTTGATTAAAAGGAGATACTTGAGTTGGAATGCTCAAGTGAATAGTTAAATTGGAAGTTGTTGGCTAATTCTCTATTTACTAACGCTAGACCTTCCCAAGGGAGAGGACTAGGATTTGTGAATAAGAGTTAGCTCAATCACTTGACTTTCCTTTATTTAGTAAGGGTTAACTAAGTAAAACAACAACCTCTTTATACTACACTTGAGAGAATTCCAACATGGATGAAACTTCCAATTAATCATTCCCCCAGTCAAGGATTTTTAATTAGAATATATAATTCTCTTTTAATTTACAATTATTTATTTTCTGTCATTCAACTCTCAAAATTCTCGGAAAACTCCTGATTAATAAGATAGCACCCTTTTTGTCAACTCGTTGGGAGACGACCTGGGACTCATACTCCTAGTATTTTTATTCTAATTTTGTGACAACCTTTCTAAATTGATGAGTGGATTTTTGCTGGTTAAGAACTATACTCGCAACGTATTTCTATATTGAATTCTTAATTGGCTGACTTCCGTTACGCATCAATTTTTGGCGCCGTTGCCGGGGAGTTATAATTGTGTGCTAAATTATTAATTACTGTGCATATTTTTAATTTTCACGTATTTTGTTCTATTTTATTACCATGAGCTGTATGTTTCTTTCATTGAATGACGCGTTCACTGCCTGATCCAAGCTTAGCCGTATTTGATCCTGAAATTGAAAGAAATCTTTCACGTATTAGGCGGGCTCGGCGTAGGCTAGCCTCTAAGGGCAAATCTGAAGCGCCATCTGAGGAAGAAACAAGCTCCGTCTCTACTAATCCGGTTGATTTAGGCGCAGGTAACATGGCGGAACTGATGAGACACAGAAGCTGGTGAATTAAAAATTATTAAAATGGTTACGTTGCAAGTATAGTTCTTAACTCACCGAAAATCTGCCTATCAATTTAGAAATATGTCACAGAGAATTAAATTAAAAATTACTGGGAGTTTTAAGTCCCAGGTCGTCTCCCAACGAGTTGCAGAAAAGTGTGCTATCTTATTAATCAGATGTTCCAAGAAGTTGAGCTAAGTAAATTGGAATGTAAATTGAGGAAATTTAAATAATATGAATAAAAGCCTTGACTGGGAGTTGATTGGTTGAAATTTCTATTATTGGTGGAGTGATTGTAAGATTAATTTATAATTAATGGTTGTTCTGTTTGGTTATCCTTTACTAAGTAAGGGAAAGTCAAACAAGCTGGAATGCCAGATCTGTTCACAAGTTGCAACCCACTTAGTTCAAAGGCATTGGCGTTGGTGACAGGATAGCAATCCAACATTTAACCCAATTACAAATTTTTCTTTCAATCCTTCCAACTCAAGAGTTCCTTTTAATCAACTCCCCATCAAGTAAGGAAACTACTCACGCATTGTAAATAAAGAATCCATAGCACATGAAAGGGAATTAAAAGAGGACATGATTATCGGAATTGAAATTGAAATTAAAAAGAAATAATCCTTGCATTAAATAATCATAAAAGTATCTAAATGACAAAATTGAACAAAGCAAAGGACATGGAAGAATGAACCCAAGTTAAGAAAACAAACTAGAATGATGAAGTCTTGATGAGGAAATAACTCTTCCCAATGTTCCAATGCTAAGACCAATTGAAAATTAAATTTCTAAAACCTAGAGAGAAAAACCTAAGAGAGTAAAAAACTAGATCTCCAACTGTCTCTGAATGAATGTGTTATTTGTTTCTGCATGTTCTTTCACTCTAGTCTGCTGTTCTGGGCCAAAAATTGGGTCGAAATAGGGTCCAAAATCGTCCCCAACGAATTCTGCAGATTATGCAGATCGCACATGTCACGCGATCGCGTCATCCATGCGGACGCGTCATTCGCGCTTTTCATCGCCACGCGTTCACGTCGTCCACGCTACCGCGTCGCCAGAGCTCTTCCGATCCGCGCGGCCGCGTGAGCCATGCGGCCGCGTCGCTGCGATTTGCTCTCCTTCGCGCGGTCGCGTGAGCCATGCGATCGCATCACTTCTCGCCAGTTATCTCCTCGAATTCTTGTGTTCCTTCCATTTTTGCTAGCTTCCTTTCCAATCTCCAACTCATTCATGCCCTATAAAGTCTGAAACACTTAACACACATATTACGGCATCGAATGGAATAAGGGAGAATTAAAATTGAATAATTAAAGTGTCTAGGAAGCAGTTTTCAAACAGGTAACAAATTCCGGGAAGGAATCTAATATGCATGCTAGTTTAATGAATAAGTGGGTAAGGATCATGATAAAACCACATAATTAAGCACAATATAAACCATAAAATAATGGTTTATCAACCTCCCCACACTTAAACATTAGCATGTCCTCATGCTTAATTGAAGGAGATAAGGAAATAAGTATGAACATGTAGAAACTCATGAAATGCAATGCAAACCTATATATATAAATAAATGCAACTATATGATTCTTGTCCACTTGATCAAAAGTAAATAAGCTCTTCAAAACAATTACAAATCAAATTCCACTAATTTTATCATTACACAATAAAATGGATAAAAGTGCAAGAAGATAGCTCATGAAAGCAGGGAACTTGAAAATTCAAGTATTGAACCCTCACTGATAATGTATGTACGCTCTAATCTCTAGTGTATAGGGTGGTCACTCTATCCTTCTCTAATCATGCTTTCTAACTTTTGTTCTTCTCCTAACCAATCAACAATAGTTAATACACCAATGCAAATATCCTGAGGTCTTTTCAAGGTTGTAATGGGGCTAAGGTATAGGTAGGGGTGTATTTTTGGTCAAGTGAGCTAATAAATTGAATCTTTAACTAACCCAAGCTCTAACATAACTTGTATACACTTAATGTCGTCTTTAAAGTTCATACCTAGCTACCCAGAATTCCTTTTTCAATCCATACTCATGTATCAACTTATATTTTGGTTCTTATTATATGTGCACTGATCTTTGAATTCTGAATTTAACATTGGGGTAATTTTGTCCCCTTATTTATTGATTTTTCATTTTTTTTATTTTTTATTTTTTATTTTTTATTTTTCGAATAAATAAAGCTTATCAATGCACATAGAATTTTCATTCTTATATTTTCACATGAGTAGGTATCCAAATTCCCCTTAAATTTTTATGACACATTCCCTTAACAACTTTTGTTCCCACAATTTTCCATACTTAACTAGCACACTCAATTCTATCTTAAGCTAACCAAAGATTCAAATTGGGATATACAATTATTTTTCGGCTTAAGGTTAGTAATGTGGTAAAATATCGAACAAATGGGAACTAAAGGCTCAAAGTGGTTAACAAAGGTAATTGAAAAGGGTAGGCTTAATTTGGATGAGTGAGTTTAAACAAATAATGGCCTCAATCATGTGCAAGCATGCAAATATAATAACTATTGGACATATAAGATAAAACAAAATATAGATTACAATCATAGAGAAGTAAACACACAAGAATGAAATAATTATGGTTAAATAATGTAACCATTCATAAAGGCTCAAATCTTTCACAGGTTGTGTGTTCTTTAACTCAAATATCATGTTCCAAATACAACTCAAGCAAATTTATCATAAGAATATTTGAAAAATTAGTGAAATTTTGTTCCAAAGATAGATTTTTAAAAGAAACTTATTGTCTTTTCAATCAAGTAGAACATGCATGCAACAATCCTAACCTATGCAATTTATTCTATTCTATAAAGGAAAGAAAATTTAACTAAAATATCCTAATTATTGGTGCTAGAGAAGAGAAATTACCTCCGAAAGTCAGGTACTGACCGACCTCCCCACACTTAAGGCTTTGCACCGTCCTCGGTGCCATCTGTCAGGAACAGGGGTGGGCTGGTAGCAGTATCTCCACAGTCGGGGCCGTCATGGCTCCCTGTGCTGGTAAAGGAAGTGGAGTCCGGGGTGTCTGAGTCTCTGAAGTGTCCCTTGAGTAGCTCCTTGAGGTGTTTGAATCGGCGCTCGTTACGACACTCTCTCATCTTTGCTTTCTGTTCTTGCCGATCCAACCGTTCGATTATCTGCTGGAGCAATTTCTCAGTTGTAGATGCTTGTGGTGTTGAAGAAGGATTATCTTCAACTGGAGCAGTAGGAAGGTCTGTAGTGGCTGCTGAGAGTCTGAGGTATTTCCCGTTAGGGACATACTGATCATCCCGTGGAAGCATGGCTTTGGTGTCCCCAGCTCTGTTAGAGACTCCGGCTGCTGAGACAAGATTTGAGACCAAGGCGGGGAAAGGTAAGTTGCCCGCAATTTGTACGTGTTCCATAGCATTCCGGATATGTCTTGAGAGATACAGAGGTTGGTCTGTAAGGATGCACCATAGTAGAATGGCCATGTCTGCAGTAAAGGAGGACTCATGAGTGCTCGAAAAGACGTAATGGGACATGATCTTTCCAAGGTAAGTGCTGAAGCCAAGATTCCCTTAGGGCGGGTACGGTGGTATCCGTAGATCCAACGGCTGCCAGGTAAGGCGATGACTCCGAGAACGGAGTCCCAGTTGAATTGGTATCTCTGGCGCTGAAGGGTGGCTTCTTGAAAAGCGTCCATTCCTGCTGGAATAGGGGGAAGACTCAGAGCTTGCTGAATGGCCTCTTCTGTGACGGGGACTTGCTTCTACCGGACATAAACAGACTGCAGGATCGGCATGTAGAAGTTGGAGTAGAACTCAACTACCCAAGAAAGATTGACCTGCCTTGGCTGTCTCCGTAGGAAATCCCATTGTCTTCGCTCAATTTGCGGCTCAACAAAGGTGGCAATATTGGACGGGAGGATAAGAAAGTATTCATTGTTATAGTTCTTTTCGGCCAGGATTGGGAACATCTGCTCACAATAGCGATTGGAAAATCGCGCAGCGTCCTTTGCTGAAAAGGCTTTCTCCTTTTCGTCAACCTTTATTATCCTCTTAACTCGTTTTGTTGAAGGCTTGACTGCGGTGGAAGAAGGCTCTGCCACAAATGCTCTTTTAGTTCCTCTTCTTGCTGGTGGTTTGGAAGTTGCTTTCTCCTTCCTTTCTTGGTAGCCATCCTGAAAGAAGGGAAGAGAAAGAAAATTAAATTTAAAGAGAAATACAGCTAGGAAGGAAACGGAAAAGAGGGTGAATGATGCACAGTAAAATGTAGATGACATTAACACATGCTCTCGAGTACATATGAAAAGCCATCAATGGAAAATAGCTAGTGCAGATAAAAACAAGTGAATGCAAGGTGTTTATTGGCATGCTGGCAAAGGGCATGAGTAACATAGACCAAGCATTACTTCGTAACAAACCATCACGTTTGTATTGACAATTGAATTCAATTAATAAAATAATAAGGGAAAGTTGTGAAAAGCAAGCATTGAATAGTATAGCAACATAGAGAAGTGCATAATGCCACATGAGCTTTTTCACAAACACATAGCATGCATGGTGAATAGGGTATAGAAAATATGAAGATGAACATGTAAGCAATCCCTTAAATGGGAGAAAAATAATTGTCAAACAATTTGCAATAATCCACAAGCATATAATGAGGGATTATGACTCAAAAGGTTTCTAACACCATGTAAAGAAAAGAAAAGAAGAAGAAGAAAAATAAAAATTTGAAAAGAAAAAGAAAATAATAATATATATATACATAATATAAGAAGAATTATAGGAAAAAGAGAAGAAGGAAGAAGAAGGTAAAACGTTGTTAATGGTGGTGAGAGGGATAGAGAGTAAAAGGTGAGATAGAAAGGGGAAGGGGGAAGGAAGAAAGAAGGAGGGAAAAGAAAAATTAGGATTTGAAAGAGAGAAAGATAAGATAATTGGCAATTTAGGTTGAGCTGTGCGGCACATGCGACACGGCCGCGTGGGGCACGCGTTCGCGTGGGTGCGCGTTAGGTAGAGGGACGCGATCGTGTCGGTCACGCGGTCGCGTGACCCATGTTACGCTGCTGACGCGAGTGCAGCCGCACTCCAGCACAACTCTCTGTTCATTTTAATCTAATTGCCAAATTGGGGTGACGCGATCGCGTGGGTCATGCGATCGCATGAGTGTGTGTTATAAAATGGGTGACGCGGCCGCGTCGGCGACGCGGTCGCATGACAAGGATTGTGCCTCCAGCTCCAATCCAGCATCACGCTCGCACAAAATGTTGATGTGCACCCTTTTATGTCGAAAACTCAGGGCACGCGGCCGCGTGGGCACGCAGTCGCGTGGGAGGCCATGATTCCCATGCGACGCGAACGCATCAGCGACGCGGTCGCGTGGGTCGATTTGTGCCATTGGCACGCCTTCAGCCACGCTCCAGCCGGACTCTCTGTTCATTTATTTTTTTCTCCACCCCCTCTGCGACTGACGCGTTCGCGTGGGTCGATTTGTGCCATTGGCACGCCTCCAGCCACGCTCCAGCCGGACTCTCTGTTCATTTATTTTTTTTTTCTCCACCCCCTCTGCGACACAGACGCGTCGCTGATGCGATCACGTCGCGTGGCAAAATTTTTTTTTTGGGAAATATAAAGACATGTAAATGAAAGAGCACGAAAGCACTAATAAAGAGAAGAGTTATGAAAGAAGAAAAACTAAAAAATGAAGAAAAGAACGATCATACCGTGGTGGGTTGTCTCCCACCAAGCACTTTGCTTTAACGTCCGTAAGTTGGATGCTCCACTAGCTCAATCTGCTGCGATGTGGGGATCTTCCAAACGGAAGATTTCCAGTTCTTTATTTTTCTGCACCTTCTCACCATGGTACAACTTCAGGCATTGTCCATTAACCTTAATAAGTTCAGAGCTTGAAGGATGGCTTAGGTGATAAACTCCGTACGGTTCAGCCTTCTCTACTCTGTATGGACCTTCCCATTTTGATCTCAACTTACCGGGCATGAGCCTTAGTCGAGATTTGTAAAGGAGGAAAAAATCTCTAGGTTGGAACTCTTTCTTTTTGATGTTTTGATCATGCACAACTTTCATCTTTTCCTTGTAAATTCTGGAGTTCTCATAGGCTTCTAGGCGAAGGTTCTCCAGTTCTTGCAGTTGCAACTTCCTTTCAGCTCCGGCATTCTCAATTCCCATGTTGCACTCCTTAATTGCCCAGAAGGCTCTGTGTTCTATTTCAACTGGGAGATGACAAGCTTTTCCATAAACCAAGCGGAAGGGACTCATCCCAATGGGTGTCTTGTATGCTGTTCTATATGCCCACAGTGCATCTTGTAGCCTGGTGCTCCAGTCCTTTCTATGGGGCTTTACTATCTTTTGCAAGATACGCTTAATTTCTCTATTTGACACCTCGGCTTGCCCATTAATTTGGGGATAGTAAGCGGTTGCAACTTTATGGATTATCCCATACTTCTTCATCAATCCTGTTAGTCTCCTGTTACAAAAATGGGTGCCTTGATCGCTCACGATCACTCGTGGTGATCCAAAGCGACATATAATATAGTTTCTCACAAAGGAAACAACAGTGTTAGCATCATCAGTGCGGGTAGGAATTGCTTCCACCTATTTGGAAACATAATCCACAGCTAACAATATATAAAAATATCCATTAGAATTTGGAAATGGATCCATGAAGTCAATGCCCCAAACATCAAAAATTTCACAGAAGAGCATATATTGTTGAGGCATCTCATCCCTCCTGGATATATTACAAAATTTCTGGCATGGGGGGCAGGATTTACAAAACTCAGCAGTGTCTCTAAAAAGAGTAGGCTACCAGAATCCGCAGTCTAAGATCTTTCTAGCTATTCTTTGAGGGCCAAAATGTCCTCCATTCTCAGATGAGTGACAGGCCTCTAAAATGGACTGGAATTCTGATTGAGGCACACAACGTCTAATTATCTGGTCAGCGCCACATCTCCATAAATATGGGTCATCCCATATATAATATTTAGACTCGCTTTTCAGCTTGTCTCTTTGATGTTTAGAAAAATGTGGAGGAAATGTGCGGCTAACTAAATAATTAGCGACAGGTGCATACCAAGGGACTACCTCAGATACTGCTTGCAGGTTGTCAAAAGGAAAATTATCATCTATAGGAGTATAATCATCCTTAATATGTTCAAGGCGACTCAAGTGGTCTGCTACTAAATTCTGATTACCACTCCTATCCTTTATTTCTAAATCAAATTCTTGTAACAACAGTATCCAACGTATAAGTCTTGGTTTGGATTCCTTTTTAGCTAATAGATACTTTAGAGCTGCATGGTCTGAATACACCACTACTCTAGTACCAAGTAAATAAGCTCGGAATTTATCCAGAGTAAAAACAATAGCAAGAAGCTCTTTCTCAGTAGTAGTATAATTGGACTGGGCAGTGTCTAAAGTCTTAGACGCATAGGCAATAACAAAAGGATCCTTACCTTCACGCTGAGCCAGCGCTGCTCCTACTGCATGGTTGGAAGCATCACACATGATTTCAAACGGCTGGCTCCAGTCTGGTCCTCTCACAATTGGGGCTTGAGTTAGAGCAGTCTTCAGCTTATCAAACGCTTGTTTGCAATCCTCACTGAACTCGAACTCAATATCCTTCTGCAGTAATCTGGATAAGGGAAGTGCCACCTTACTAAAGTCCTTAATAAATCTCCTGTAGAAACCTGCATGGCCAAGGAACGAACAGACTTCCCTCACAGAAGAGGGGTAAGGTAAACTAGAAATAACATTCACCTTTGCTGGGTCTACAGAAATACCATTATTAGATACCACATGTCCTAATACAATCCCTTGTTTTACCATGAAGTGGCATTTTTCGAAATTTAATACAAGGTTTGTACTAACACATCTATCTAATACTCTAGATAATCCAACTAAGCAAAGGCTAAAAGAATCACCATAAATGCTAAAATCGTCCATAAAAACTTCCATACAGTCCTCAATAAGATCAGAGAAAAGACTCATCATGCACCTTTGGAAGGTAGCTGGTGCATTGCACAAGCCAAAGGGCATTCTCTTATAAGGATAAGTCCCAAAAGGACATGTAAAAGTAGTCTTTTCCTGATCCTCAGGAGCTATATGAATCTGGAAATAACCTGTGTAACCATCTAAAAAGCAATAATGTGACTTACCTGACAGGCGATCCAGCATTTGATCAATGAATGGAAGCGGGTAGTGATCCTTACGGGTAGCTTGGTTGAGATGCCTGTAATCAATGCAGACTCTCCAAGCATTCTGAACTCTAGTTGCTATGAGCTCTCCATGCTCACTCTTCACTGTGGTGACTCCAGATTTCTTGGGCACCACTTGTACTGGGCTTACCCATTCGCTGTCTGAAATGGGATATATGATACCTGCTTCCAATAGTCTGGTCACTTCCTTTTTGACAACTTCCAAGATGGTGGGTTGATTCCCACTATGTCTGCCAAACTCCACCCAATTGCCTTCTTATGCTTTCTCAGTACATCAGGTAACTGCTCTTCTTGTTGAGAAGTCAGTTCCCTTGCGATAATGACCGGAAGCTTCTACTCATCCTCAAGATAAGCGTATTTGAGATGTGGAGGGAGAGGTTTCAATTCTAACTTTTGATCATGGGTGGGCTCTGGATTATCTGGGGCTTGTGAATATGGCGAAGTACTCCCATTGTCAGTTAAGAGGGTCCCCACACTTGGACCTTGTCCAGTGTGCCTCTCTTCATACTCTTCCTTTTGAACTTCAGCTACACTTTCGTCTATGACATCACACTGGAAGATAGAACGATCTTCTGGGGGGTTGTCAATGACTCCATTCAGATTGAAGATTACTATGCGGCCATCTATTTCAAAGGAGTATGTTCCTGAAAAAGCATCCAATTTAAATTTTGATGTCTTCAGGAATGGTCTTCCAAGTAGGATTGATGATGGCTTATCTGAATCATTGTGGGGCATCTCCAAGATATAAAAATCAGTGGAAAATGTGAGCCCTTTAATGTTCACCAAAACATCTTCAGCAACTCCAGCCACTGTAATAATGCTTTTATCTGCTAACACAAAACAAGCTGCCGACCTTTTTAAGGGAGGGAGCCTCAAAACATCATATATAGACAAAGGCATTATACTGACACATGCTTCTAAATCACACATGCAATCATAAATTACTACACCACCAATAGTGCAACTAACTATGCAAGGACCTGGATCACTACATTTTTCAGGTAATTCTCCCATTAAAGCAGATATAGAACTACCTAAAGAAATAGTTTCTAATTCATTAATTTTGTCTTTATGGATACATAAGTCTTTTAGAAACTTTGCATATTTAGGTACCTGCTGAATAACATAAAAAAGGGGAACAGTTACCTCAACCTTTTTGAATATCTCTACCATTTTAGGATCGGGTTCCAGCTGCTTCCTGGGCTTTCTTGTAAGTTGTGGAAATGGAATAGGAGCAGTGTTGTCTGTGGTGTCTGCGCCTTTTGGTGCTTCCTTCTGTGGTTGAGTTATCTCTTCTTCAGCTATGTCCTGTATATCCTCTTCCTGTTCAACATCTTCGATTTCTACCACCTCTTCAGCTGAGGCGTATTCTGGTGAGCTTGGTTCCTCCTGAATCCTCTCCTGCAGTGTGGTTCCGGACTTCAGGGTGATAGCATTAATGCCTCCCTTTGGATTGGGTAATGGTTGAGAGGGGATTACAGTGGTGCTTGAAGGTTGGTTACTGGAATTTTCTGCTGATCCAAGCTGTGTCATAAAAGCTTGCAGAGTAGAGGTGAGACCATTCAGACCGGTGTTAATACTATTCATGATGTTGCTTTCCATGGTCTGTTGTCTTTTCTCAAGAGATTGTAGTAGATCTTCATTAGAAGATAACGAAGAATGAGTAAATTGAGAGGTATGCTGCTGATTGTTCTGTGGTACTTGGTTCTGCCTCAGGTGAGGTGCTCTGTAAGGTTGATTTTGCTGCCTGTTATTGTTATTGTTCCACCTCTGATTTCCCTGATTATCTCTGCCTCCTCTGTTATTGTTGTCCCTCCAATTCTGGTTAGAATTGTCCTGCCATCCATAGTTATTATTTCCACTTTAATTGTACCCTTGGTTGGGGCGGTCATAGAAGTTGTGAGTGGATGCCACCATGTTGTCTTCTTGTTGGAGCTGCGGGCATTCATCGGTGTAATGGCTATAATCAGCACAGATTTTACAAATTCTTTGTGGGACTAGTTGTTGGTTTTGCTGTGGTGGAGGAGGTTGAGCTTGCTGAGCTTGTTGATTCAACTGCATCTGTTTCAGCAAGTTGGTCATTTCATAGATGCCTTGAGTTAGAGCAGCAGTCTCTCTGCTAGAAGATACTTCTGCAACAGCTTTTGAACGGCCTTGCTTTTGTCTGTGGTTCCTAGTGAATTCAGCTAAATCACTGATCAATTGCCAAGCTTCATCAGTGGTCTTGTATTTCTTCATAGACCCATTGCTGGCACTTTCCAGTATGGTCTTATCTTGGGGCCTCATACCCTGTGTAATATAGCTGAGTAGCACGATCTTGTCAATCATGTGGTGGGGGTATGCTTCCAGAAGATTATTGAAGCGCTCCCAATATTCAAAGAGAGTCTCATTGTCATCCTGAACAATTGTGGAGATATCCTTCCTTAGCTTATCAGTAACTTCAGATGGAAAGAATTTCTCCAGAAAATCCTTTCTGAGTGAATCCCAGTTGGATACATTTGCTAGAGGTTGAGTGTAGTACCACTCTCTTGCTTTTCCCTCAAGAGAAAACGGAAAAGCTTTCAGCAAAATTGAAGTTTCATCAGTGCCATCACGCCTGACAGTAGAACAGGCTGCCTGGAAATCTCTCAAGTGCTTGATAGACTCTTGAGCAGGTAGGCCATGAAACTTGGGCATCAAATTTAGCAGTGCGGGCTTTATTTCAAAATCTGTAGCTACCGCTGGATGATGCGCTTGAAACGGTTGCATTGTAAAATCAGGGGCTCCTTCCTTCTGGATGGTAACTCTCCTAGCCGCCATGTTTTCTGCGCGTAAAACAACCGAATCAATAGAATGGGGGCTGGTTTCTTCCTCAGATTCACTTTCAGATCTGCCCTCAAAGCGGGCTAACCGACGCTATTCTCGCCTTATTCGTGAAATTGTCCTTTCAATTTCAGGATCGAATATTAGCAAGCGCGGATCAGGAAATGAATGCGTCATTTGACGGAAGAAACATGCAGCTCATAGTAGCAAAATAAAATAAAATGCAAATAAATAAATTCTAATTAATAAAATTAGCACTCTATTGCAACTCCCCAGCAACGGCGCCAAAAATTGATGAGACGCAAAAGCTGGTGAATTAAAAATTATTAAAATGGTTACATTGCAAGTATAGTTCTTAACTCACCGAAAATCTGCCTATAAAGAATCCATAGCACATGAAAGGGAATTAAAAGAGGACATGATTATCGGAATTGAAATTAAAATTAAAAAGAAATAATCCTTGCATTAAATAATCATAAAAGTATCTAAATGACAAAATTGAACAAAGCAAAGGACATGGAAGAATGAACCCAAGTTAAGAAAACAAACTAGAATGATGAAGTCTTGATGAGGAAATAACTCTTCCCAATGTTCCAATGCTAAGACCAATTGAAAATTAAGATTCTAAAACCTAGAGAGAAAAACCTAAGAGAGTAAAAAACTAGATCTCCAACTGTCTCTGAATGAATGTGTTATTTGTTTCTGCATGTTCTCTCACTCTAGTCTGCTGTTCCGGGCCGAAAACTGGGTCGAAATAGGGTCCAAAATCGCCCCCAACGAATTCTGCAGATTATGCAGATCGCACATGTCATGCGATCGCGTCATCCATGCGGACGCATCATTCGCGCTTTTCATCGCCACGCGTTCGCGTCGTCCACGCTACCGCGTCGCCAGAGCTCTTCCAATCCGCACGGCCACGTGAGCCATGCGGCCGCGTCGCTGCAATTTGCTCTCGTTCGCGCGGTCGCATGAGTCATGCGATCGCGTCACTTCTCGCTGGTTATCTCCTCGAATTCTTGTGTTCCTTCCA
The DNA here is from genome assembly GCF_003086295.3 of Arachis hypogaea. NCBI lineage: Eukaryota > Viridiplantae > Streptophyta > Magnoliopsida > Fabales > Fabaceae > Arachis > Arachis hypogaea. The sequence continues at coordinate 32,672,047 of NC_092049.1, forward strand.
TTTTTGCTAGCTTTCTTTCCAATCTCCAACTCATTCATGCTCTATAAAGTCTGAAACACTTAACACACAGATTACAGCATCGAATGGAATAAGAGAGAATTAAAATTGAATAATTAAAGTCTCTAGGAAGCAGTTTTCAAACAGGTAATAAATTCCGGGAAGGAATCTAATATGCATGCTAGTTTAATGAATAAGTGGGTAAGGATCATGATAAAACCACATAATTAAGCACAATATAAACCATAAAATAGTGGTTTATCAGGAACCCAGGAGGATCACTCTCCAGGAGGCAGGAGCCCCAGACTTTACTCTGTAACTGTATCAAGTGCGTCATCCAAATCTGGTTGCAGATTTTGAACTGAAGACTGCATTAATCAACTTGATGCCCAAGTTTCATGGCTTACCTGCTCAGGAGCCTATCAAGCACCTAAGGGATTTTTAGACAGCCTGTTCTACTGTTAAGTATCATGGTGCAGATGAAACTTCTATTTTGCTGACCGTCTTCCCGTTTTCTCTTGAGGAAAAGGCGAGTAAGTGGTACTACACTCAACCTGAAGCAACCGTTACCAACTGGGATACGCTCAGGAGAGAATTCTTGGAAAAATACTTTCCAGGTGAAGTTACAGATAGATTGAGGAAAGAGATCTCCTGCATTGTTCAGGGTGAATCAGAGACTCTTTATGAGTACTGGGAGTGCTTCAAGAATCTTCTGGATGCATGCCTCATCATATGATTGACAAGTTGGTGTTGATCAGCTACTTCACTCAAGGCATGAAGCCTCGGGATAAAACTACATTGGATGGTGCTAGTAATGGTTCTCTGAAAAAGTACAAGACCGCAGATGAAGCATGGCAACTGATCAGCGACTTAGCTGAGTCCACTCGGAATCACAGGCACAGGAACAGCCGCTCAAAGGCTCTTGTAGAGGTTTCCTCTAGCAGTGAGACTACTGCCGCCACACAAGCTATTTGTGAAATGACCAACCTATTGAAGCAGATACAATTGAATCAACAACAAACTCAGCCTCTCCCACCACAACAAAGCCAACAGTTGGTCTCCCAAAGAGTATGCAGAATTTGTGCTGATTATAGTCATTACACTGATGAGTGCCCACAGCTCCAACAAGAAGACAACACTGTGGCAGCTACTCATAACTTCTATGACCGCCCGAATCAATGATACAATCAACAAGGCGGCAACTACAACCAAGGTGGAAACTATAACCAAGGGTGGCAGGACAACTCCAACCAGGGTTGGGGAGATAATTCCAACCATGGCTGAAGGGACAACTATAACAGAGGAGGCAGAGACAACAATGGAAACTAGAGGTGGAATAACAACAACAGACAGCAGAATTAGAATCAGCCTTACAGAGCACCTCACCTTAGGCAGTCCCAAGGACCCCAGCACAACCAACAACAGGCCCCTCAGATCACTTATCCTTCTTCCTCATCAAATGACAAGATGCTTCGTTCTCTTGCACAAGGATAACAAGACATGCAGACTACACTGAACTCTACTCTAAATGGTCTGAATGCCACTTTACAAGCTCTCGTCACCCAGATAGATTTATTACCTACTCCCACCAACCAGCCTTCAAGCTCCAGTGGAATTCCTTCTCAACCCTTACCTAATCCCAAAGGTGGCATTAGTGCCATCACTTTGAGGTCTGGAACCACACTACAAGAGAGGAACCAGGAGGAGCCAAACCCACAAGAACACGCCTCAGTTGAAGACTTAGTTGAAGTGGAAGATGCTGAAGAGGAAGAGGAAGTACAAGACATGGTTGAAGAAGAAGTAGTTCAGCCAAGGAATGGAGCACCAAAGGACACAAAAGCTGCAAGTGGCGCCATTCCTATCCCATTTCCACACCTTGCAAGGAAGTCCAGGAAGCAGATGAAACTTGATCCCAAAATGGTAGAAATTTTCAAAAAGGTTGAGGTAACTGTTCCCCTATTTGATGTTATTCAACAAGTACCTAATTATGCAAAGTTTTTGAAAGATTTATGCATACATAAAGATAAAATTAATGAACTAGAAACTATTCCTTTAGGTAGTTTTATATCTTCTTTAATGGGGGGGGGGTATACCTGAAAAATGTAGTGACCTAGGTCCATGCATGGTTAACTGTACCTTTGGAGGTGTAATATTTTCTGATTGCATGTGTGATTTAGAAGCGTGTTAGTATAATGCCATTGTCTATATATGATGCTTTGAGGCTCCCTCCCTTAAAAAGGTCGGCAGCTCGTTTTGTGTTAGCAGATAAAAGCATTATTACAGTGGTTGGAATTGCTGAAGACGTGCTAGTGAGCATTAAGGGGCTCATATTTCCCATTGACTTCTATATCTTGGAAATACCCCCTAATGACTCAGGAAGACCATCATCAATCCTGCTTGGAAGACCATTCCTGAAGACTTCAAAGTTCAAGCTGGATGCATTCTCAGAAACTTACTCCTTTGAGATAGATGGTAGAGCTGTAAGTTTCAGTTTAAATGAAGCTATGAAGCACGTTCCGGAAGATTATTCTATCTTCCAGTGCGACATCATTGATGAAACTGTAGCTGAAGTTCACCAAGAAGAAGTAGAAGAGAGGCACATGGAGCAAGGTCCAAGTGTGAGGACACCCTCTGAACACAATGAGGACACTTTGCCATTATCACTAGCTCCAGATGATCTAAAGCCCCTTCCACCCCACCTCAAGTATGCTTACCTTGAGGATAATCAGAAGCTCCCAGTTATCATTGCAAGGGAACTCACTTCCCAACAAGAGGAGCAACTGCTTAGTGTGTTGAGAAAACACAAGAGAGCAATTGGGTGGAGCTTGGCGGATATAATAGGCATCAGTCCTCAAGTTTGTGAGCACATAATATTCTTAGAAGAGGGATCAAGACCTGTCCGTCAACCCCAAAGAAGATTGAATCCCACCATCTTAGAAGTTGTCAAGAAAGAAGTGACCAGGCTACTTGAAGCAGATATCATCTACCCCATCTCAGACAGTGAATGGGTCAGTCTAGTACAAGTGGTGCCCAAGAAGTCTAGAGTCACAACAGTAAGGAATGAGCATGGAGAGCTCCTGACAACTAGAGTGCAGAATTCATGGAGAGTTTGCATTGATTATAGGCGTCTCAACCAAGCTACTCGCAAGGATCACTACCCGTTGCCATTTATTGATCAGATGCTTGATTGCCTGTCAGGTAAATCCCATTACTGTTTTTTAGATGGTTATACAGGCTATTTTCAAATTCATATAGCTCCTGAAGATCAGAAAAAGACTACTTTTACATGTCCCTTTGGAATGTATGCATATAAGAGGATGCCTTTTGGCTTATGTAATGCACCGGCTACTTTCCAAAGATGCATGATGAGTATCTTTTCAGATCTTATTGAGAGCTGTATGGAAGTTTTTATGGATGATTTCAGCGTATATGGTGATTCATTTAACCTTTGCTTGGATAGTTTGGCTAGAGTATTAGACAGGTGTGTTAGTTTAAACCTTGTATTGAATTTTGAAAAATATCACTTTATGGTAAAACAAGGGATTTTTCTAGGCCATGTTGTCTCTAATACTAGTATTTCTGTAGATCCAGCAAAGGTAGATGTCATTTCTAGTTTACCTTATCCCTCTTCCGTGAGGGAAGTCCGTTCGTTCCTTGGCCATGCAGGTTTTTACAGAAGATTTATTAAGGACTTCAGTAAGGTAGCATTGCCTTTATCCAGACTACTGCAGAAAGATGTTGAGTTCGAGTTCAGTGAGGATTGCATGCAAGCATTTGATAAGCTGAAAATTGCCCTGACTCAAGCTCCAATTGTGAGAAGACCAGACTGGAGCTAGCCTTTTGAGATTATGTGTGATGCCTCCAACCATGCAGTAGGAGCGGCGCTAGCTCAGCGCGAAGGTAAAGATCCTTTCGTAATTGCTTACGCCTCTAAGACCTTAGACGATGCTCAGTCTAATTACACTATCACTGAAAAAGAGCTTCTGGCTATTGTTTTTGCTCTGGATAAATTCCGAGCCTATTTACTTGGTACTAAGGTGGTAGCGTACTCGGACCATGCAGCTCTAAAATATTTATTAGCTAAAAAAGATTCCAAACCAAGGTTGATACGTTGGATACTGTTGCTGCAAGAATTTAATTTAGAAATTAAGGATAGGAGTGGTAACCAGAATTTAGTGGCAGACCACTTGAGTCGCCTTGAGCACATTAAGGATGACTCCACTCCTATCAATGATGCTTTTCCATTTGACAACTTGCATGCAGTATCTGAAGTAGTTCCTTGGTACGCACCTGTAGCTAATTATCTAGTTAGCCATACTTTCCCTCCTAATTTTACTAAACATCAAAGGGACAAGCTGAAAAGCGAGTCCAAATATTATATATGGGATGACCCGTATTTATGGAGGTGTGGTACTGACCAGGTAATTAGAAGGTGTGTGCCCCAATCAGAAATCCAGTCCATTTTAGAGGCCTGCCATTCTTCTGAGAGTGGAGGACATTTTGGTCCTCAAAGAACAGCTAGAAAAATTTTAGACTGTGGATTCTGGTGGCGTACTCTTTTTAAAGATGCTGCTGCTTTTTGTAAATCTTGTTCCCCAGGCCAAAGGTTTGGTAATATATCCAAGAGGGATGAGATGCCCCAACAGATTATGTTATTCTGTGAAATTTTTGATGTTTGGGGCATTGACTTCATGGGTCCATTTCCAAACTCTAGTGGTTACCTTTATATACTGTTAGCTATAGATTATGTTTCTAAATGGGTGGAAGCAATTCCTACCCATACTGATGATGCTAACACTATTTTTTCCTTTATTAGAAACCATATTATATGTCGCTTTGGATTACCACGAGCAATCTTGAGTGATCAAGGCACTCACTTTTGTAACAGGAGATTAGCAGGATTACTGAAGAAGCATGGGATTGTTCACAAAGTAGCAACATCATATCATCCCCAGATCAATGGGCAAGCAGAGGTATCTAATAGCAAAATAAAGCACATTCTGGAAAAGATAGTAAAGCCCCATAGGAAGGACTGGAGCACCAGACTTGTTGATGCGCTCTGGGCGTATTAGACAGCGTACAAGACACCCATTGGGATAAACCCCTTCCGCTTAGTGTACAGAAAGGCTTGCCACCTTCCAGTAGAGGTGGAGCACAAGGCTTTCTAGGCTGTGAGGGAGTGCAACATGAATTTTGAGAAAGCTGGTGCTGAAAGGAAGCTGCAACTAGTAGAACTGGAGACTCTTCGACTCGAAGCTTATGATAACTCCAGATTATACAAAGAGAAGATGAAGGCTGTGCATGACAAGCATATCAAGAGAAGAGAGTCCAGACCAGGAGATCTGGTTCTCCTTTACAACTCCAGGCTGAGACTCATGCCAGACAAGCTGAGATCCAGATGGGAAGATCCCTACAGAGTGGAGAAAGCAGAGCCATACGGAGTCTTCCACCTGCGTCATCCTTCAAGATCCAATTGCATCAAGGTCAACGGACATTGCCTAAAGGTTTATCATGGTGAGAAGATGAAGGAACACAAAGAGCTAGAGGTCTTCCTCCTGAAGGACCCACCAACAGAAGCAGAATGAGCTTGAAGACCGTCCAACTTAAGGACATAAAAGCAAAGTGCTAGGTGGGAGACAATCCACCATGGTATGATCGTTCCGTTTCAGTCTTAATTTTATTTTATTTTATTCTACTTTATTTTTCTCTTAGTGACTCTTCTTATAATTTTTGCATATTCATCTGCATGCTACATTTTGCATTCTGCATTAAAAAAAAAAGAAAGCACACGACGCGCAAGCGTCGCTAACGCGTACGCGTCATGTGTGCATACGAAGAAAAGAAGAATGAAACAGAGAGTTACGTGGGAGCATGACTGGAGGCGTGCTTTAGGCACAAACATGCCCACGCGTACGCGTCGCATGCAAAATCAGCCCTCCACGCGTGCGCGTCACCCACGCATACGCGTGGCCCTGTAAATCGGCGTAAATGAGTGTATGGCCAGAGAGTTATGATGGTGTGGGGCTGGAATTGTGCTAGAAGCACAAACCTCATCACGGGTACGCGTCCTTCACACGTACGCGTTTTTTTTTCCAATTCAGACCATTCATATGTGCGCGTCCCTGCCCTAAATTTTGGCAGTGTGCGTATTGAAACAGAGAGTTGTGCGTGTGCAAGACTGCCTCCGCGCCAATAGTACAATTTAAGTCACGCGTACGCATCCTCCACACGTACGCGTAACTTGAAAATAGCGCAACCCGTGCAAACGCGTGATGCACGCGTACGCGTTGCAAGGTTCTTTTATTATCTTTCTATTATCATTCTTTCTTCTCCCTTCCTTCTTCTTTATTCTTTTCTTCTTTACTACTTTCTCTCTCCCTCTTCATCTTCTTCATCAAGGTTCTTTTCTTCTTTCCCTTTTTCTTTTCTATTATTATTTTTATTTATGTTTTCTTCTTCTTTTTCTTTTTAATTTTATTATCAATGTTTTCTTTGCCTTTCTTTTTCTTTTACATTCTTTTGATTGGTGTTAGAGATTTAATTGGGTGATTATTTTCTTCTATAATTGCTTGTGGATTATTAAGGAGTTGTTTGACAATTATCAATAATTATTTTTGGGTTGTTTGCATGTTCAAATTTAATACTTTCAATAACATATCTACCATGCATACTAAGTGTTTGTGCAAAAGTCTGTATGGCATTATGCATTTATAATTACTCTATCCTTCTACTCTAATGCCTGTTTTTCACAAAATCCCTTAAATATTTTATTAATTGAATATAATTGTCAATACAAATGTGATGGTCAGTTTGTTACGAGTGATAATACAATTTAACTTTTGATGCTTGATCTATGCTACTCATGCCTTTTCCGGCATGCCAATAAACATCTTGCATCTACTTGCCATAACATGCACTTGCTATATTTCCATTGATGAACTTATCACATGTAGTCGCGACCATGTGTTAACGACATCCTTCTTTACCGTGCAATGATTATCACTTGTACCATCCTCTTCCTTGCTTTAACCCTTAGCTTTATATGTTACTTTCCTTATCCCTTTTCAGAATGGCCACCAAGAAGGATAAAGAGAAATCTACTCCCAAATCACCAGCAAGGAAAGGAACAAAAAGAGCACTAGCTGCAGAGCTATCTTCAACAGCAGTAAAGCCCTCAACAAAGCGAGTCAAGAGGATCATCAAGGTCAATGAAAAAGAGAAAGCCTTTCCCGCAAAGGATACTGCGCGGTTCACTAACCGCTACGGTGAGCAGATGTTCCCCATCTTGGCTGAGCGAAACTATAACAATGAGCACCTACTCATCCTCCCGACCCACATTTTTGAATTTGTTGAGCCCCGCATTGAGTGAAGACAATGGAGATTCCTACGGAGACAGCCACGGCAGGTAAACCTTTCATGGGTAGTTGAATTCTACTCCAATTTCTACATGCCAACCCTGCAGTCTGTCTATGTCCGTTAGAAGCAAGTCCCTATTTCCGAAGAGGCCATTCAGCAAGCCTTAAATTTCCCCCTACTGCAGAAGGATTGGATGCATACCAAGAAGCCTCTTTCAAATGCCAGACATACCAATTTGACTGGGATGCCGTCCTCTGAGTTATCGCACAACCTGGTAGCAGATGGATCTATTGATACCATCGATCCCGACCTAAGGGAATATTGGCTTCAGCACTCACCTTGGAGGCTCAAGTGTGGGCACAGATTATGTCCCACTACGTCTTTTCGAGCACTCACGAGTCCTCCTTCACTGCAGATATGGCTGTTCTTCTCTGGTGTATCCTTACAGACCAGCCTCTTAACCTACCAAGATACCTCCGGGATGCCATGGGATACGTCCAGATGCGGGCAACCTACCTTTTTCCGCCTTGGTTTCAGACCTAGTCTCGGCAGCCGGAGCCTCCTACAGAGCTGGGAACACCAAGACCATACTTCTGCGAGATGATCAAATTGTTCCCAATGGAAAGTACATCAGACCTCCAACAGCCACTACTAGCCGGCCTGCAGAACCGGCCGGAGATATTCCTTCTCCTTCCACATCACAAGCACTTTTAACAAATCAACTGCTCCTTTAGATACTTAAGAGGTTAGACCGGCTTGACCGGCATGCAAAGTGAATGGAGCGCCGTAACAAGCGTCAATTTACATACCTCAAGGAGCTGATTGTTTGCAACCACCCACCTGAAGAAGAACCAGACACTCCAGACTCCACTTCATCTACTAGCACAGGGAGCCATGACAATCCCGACTGTGGAGATTGTGCTACCAGCCCACCTTTATTCCTGACTGATGGCACCGAGGACGATGCCAAGCTTTATGTATGGGGAGGTCGGTCAGTACCTGACTTCCGGAGGTAACTGCTCTTTCTTAGCACCAATATTTTATTTTTCTTTTGTTAGGATAAGATAGATTGCCTAGAAATAGGTGTTTGCATGCATGTTCTAATTGGTTAAAAAATAATAAGTTCCTTTTAAGACTTTATTTTGAAAATTTCACTAATTTAAATTAAAAAAAAACTTTTTTGTTAAACTTGTTTGAAGACTGTAAATTGGAACATAAATGATAGCTAAGAACACACAACCTGTGAGATCTTGAGCTTAATTACATGGTTACACTATTTAATCATAATATTTTATTCTTGTGTGTTTTCTTCTCTATGATTGTAATTTTTTTTATTTTGTTCCACTCTATATGTCCAATGTTTAATGTGTTATATGCATGCATATGATTGAGGCTATTATTTGATTATTAGCTCACTTATCCCAAATATCCTACCCTTTTAAATCACCTTTGTCAACCACTTTGAGCCTTTTAATCCCCATTTGTTCTATATTTTACCACATCACTAGCCTTAAGCAGAAAAACAAATTAATTATCCCAAATTGAATCTTTGGTTAGCTTAAGATAGAGATTGTGTGTTAACTAAGTACGGGAAAACTGTGGGAACATGGGTTAATAGGGAATGTGTTATGATAAAATATTGGAAATTTGGGTACCTACTCATGTAAGACCAGAAAATTAAAAAAAAAATCCATGTGCATTGATAATGCTATGTTTACTTTTATGCTTTCAAAAAAAAAAAAAAAGAAACAAAAATATTCAATAAATAAATAAATAAATAAAGGGACAAAATTACCCCAATATTAAGTTAATGAAAAGATCAATGCATATGTGATACAAATTAAAAGAAAAGTTGATGCATGAGTATGTAATGCAAAAGTGGAAATTTTGGGTAGCTAGGCATGAATTTAAAAAGTATATAGAGTGTGTGTATAGATGAAAGCTTAGGTTGATCAAGGATTCAATTCATAGCTCACTTAGTCATATATATACCCTCACCTTTACCTTAGCCCCCATTGCAACCGTGAAAAGACCTCATGATGTTTGCATTGGTACATTAAATACTTGTTAATTGGTTAGGTGAAGAACAAGGTTTAGAAAGCATGACTAGAGAAGAGTAGAGTGATTACCCTATACACTTGAGTGATTGGAGTGCACATATACTATCAGTGAGGGTTCAATGCTTGATTCTATGTTCCCTACTTTCATGAGCTATCTTCTTACAAGTTTACTTGTCCTTACTGTATGATTTGAATTAGTGGAATTTGATTTATATTTGTCTTGGAGAACTTGTTTGTTTTCAACCAAATAGACAGAATCATCTTAGTATACAGTTGCATTCATAGGTTGCATTTCATGAGTCTTACTTTTCCCTACTCATTTATTTTATCTCCTTGAGCTAAGCATGAGGACAAACTAATGTTTAAGTGTGGGGAGATTGATAAACCACTATTTTATGGTTTACCTTGTATTCAATTGAGTGGTTTTTATCAAGTCCTTACCCACTTATTCATATGATTTGTATGATTTTACAATTCCTTTCCAGTGTTATTCTATGGTTGAAAACTTGCTTCCTAAGAGATCTTTAATTTGTATATTTTAATTCTCCTTTATACCATTTGATGCCATGATCCGTGTGTTAAGTGTTTCAGGCTTTATAGGGCAAGAATGGCTTAGAGAATGGAAAGGAAGCTTGCAAAAATGGAAGGAACACAAGAAACCAAGGAGGTAACCAGCGAGCATCAACGCGCACGCATGGCTCACGCGAGCGTGCAATATGGAGAAATTTGCAGCGACGCGTGCGCATGCCTGACGCGTACGCGTGGATTGGAGTTTGCACAAAGACATGTGCGCGTGGATGACTCGTACGCGTGACACGCCAAGACGACCAGCGACGCGTACGCGTGACTGACGCATACGCGTGACATGCGTGATCTGTAGAAATAACAGAAAATGCTGGGGGCAATTTTGGGCCGAGTTTTGACCCAGTTTCTGGCCCAGAAACACAGACTAGAGCTAGGGAATGTGCAGAGACTCAAGACACATTCTCATTAGCATAGTTTTAGTTTTAGATCGGAATCTAGAGAAAAAAAACTACTCTTCCTCTAGGTTTTCTTTACATTCATAGTTTTATAGTTTTATATTTTCGCTTTGGATATTGAAGAGTCATCACCTCCGTTGAAGTTACTATTCTAGTTTGTTTTCTTATTCCCTTATTATTCCATATTCTTAATTCTTGTTTAGAGTTACAATTGGATTGTTTCTTGAATTTATTAATGCAAAGGATTACTTTTATTTTTAATTAATTTGTAGTTATTGTCTATCATGTCTCTTTTCTATTCCCTACTCCCAACAACGAAGATGGTATCCATGATAATGGAGTAGATTTCCCAAGGGAGATGACTAGGATTTGCGAATAAGAGTTAGCTTAATCACTTGACTTTCCTTTATTTAGTGAGGGTTAACTAAGTGAAAATAACAACCTCTTTATACTACACTTGAGAGAATTCCAACAAGGATAGAACTTCCAATTAATCATTCCCCCAGTCAAGGCTTTTTAATTAGAATATATAATTCTCTTTTAATTTACAATTATTTATTTTCTGTCATTCAACTCTCAAAATTCTCGGAAAACTCCTGATTAATAAGATAGCACCCTTTTCATCAACTCGTTGGGAGATGACCTGGGACTCATACTCTCAGTATTTTTATTCTAATTTTGTGACAACCTTTCTAAATTGATGAGAGAATTTTTGCTGGTTAAGAACTATACTCGCAACGTATTTCTATATTGAATTCTTAATTGGCTGACTTCCGCTACGCATCATGCATACGCATCATAGTGTCTGTACGCATGAGCTTAACCACATGCTCTGGTCCGTGCATGCACACGATAGCATGCGTACGCACGCACCCTAGAATTTCAGGTTTTTTGCAACTTAACTAAATTCAGTTTTCTGTACCTAATTTCTGACGTCTATAACTTCCTCTACAAAACTCCGATTTCCTCAATCTTTAAACTGTTTTAATTCTCTTGAAATTATCTTTAATTTGAAATAAGATTCACTCAAATCCAAAGTTGGTTAAAAAGCAAGTTTTACCAAAAATTACTAAACCTTTATATTTCCAAAACCTCAATTCATATACCATTATTTTACATCCAGAACAACTCCAATGCTCCCAAAATCATATTCACCTATTTTCCAAAAACTTCTCATTATCAATACATACAATCTCATCAATCCATCCAACAATCTTCAACCCAATTCCAAACATCATTCATCAAAATATCATCAATCACAATTTATTATCACCATCAATCATCACAATCATCAACCTCATTAATAACAATTATCATCATATTTTTATCATAGACTTAATATATTCACTAGAAACTACTAAACCTCAACATATTCACTTAGTTCAACTTATCCTACGGTCAACTAGTCTAAGTTTTCACGTAACAATACACATTATCTATGAGAAATCAAAACCATACCTTGGCCAATTCCTTCCTAGGCCCGGAATGCTTCAAATGCCACCGTTCCACAAAGATCTACAGCCCCAAATGCACACTAAATGGAATTCTCAGTCACCAAAATCAAAATCAAGCTCCCAATGTTCACTCCCAAGCCTCCAATTCCATTAATTTGTCACCAAAACACCTAATTTAGTTTATTTCCACACAAATATCACTAAATCAACATAGGATTTATTATTCCAATAATTACACAAGAGTTAGAGACTTCTCACCTTACCAACAAATGATTGAAGCAAAGCCCAATTATTTTCCAAAGTTAATTCACACTTAACATCACTCAAAACATAAATTCTCTCAACATATAACACCAAAATCACAAAACTAAAAGGGTGAGAAATGGACATGAAATCTCAAATTTCTTACCAAATTGTTCAGTGAATTTTGTAGAGAATTTTGAGACGAACGCATGGCCGCTAACGGCTCATCAATCGGAGCTTCGAATTGAAAGTTACGTGAAAATAAAATTTGAAAGAGGTTAGGGTTCTTGATTATTGTCCCCTTTCCCCAAAATGCAGCGTGAATCCCTTTTGTTTAAGGGAGAAGTGGCTGATGCCACTTAAGTAAGGGTGAATGGATTGGGTCTTGGGTCCAATATGCGTTCGGTTCAACCGGTTTAACCTGTTGGCCCAGTTTCAGGCTGAATTTTTTAAAATTACTGTTGAAATTCATGTTTTAATTATTTCTATTTTCCTAAACTATAAAATTTAATTTTCTAATTTTTTAAATAATAATTAATTTATTGGTTAATTATTTACCAATTACCTGAGGTTTACAAGTTCTACTAGGAGTTTGTTTGATTTGGAGACCAATGAAAAAGGTTAGTTCTCCCATTATGCTCATATCAAACTCACTAGTCATAAGTTTACAAAAATAAGCACACAAGGATTCATTTGCCAAGTCAAAGATAATGTCATCCACATAGACTTGAACAAGAATAAAATGATCATTAAAATCTTTAATAAACAAAGGAGCATCTGTGGTGCCCCTTTAAAAATTATTTTTTAATAAGAAAGAACTAAGTCTTTCATACCAAGCTCTAAGAGCTTGCCTCAAACCATAAAGTACTTTAGAAAGTTTAAAATCATGATTTGAAAATTCTTTATTTTTAAAATCGAAAGGTTGAGCCACATATACTTTTCTATCTATGATTTTGTTCAAGAAAGCACATTTAATGTCCATTTAAAAGAGTTTAAAACCACAATGGGCAGCATAAACAAGAAGAAGTCAGATGGCTTCCATTCGAGCTATGGGTGTAAAAGATTCATCAAAATCAATTTCTTCCTCTTGATCATATTCTTGGGCCACTAATCTTGCCTTGTTTCTTGCTATGCTTTCATCTTCTCCCAATTTGTTATTAAAGATTCACTTTGTTCCTGCCACTTTGTTTCCAATTGGATTCGGCACTAATGTCCACACACTATTTTCTCAAATTGTTGCAGCTCCTCTTCCATGGCTTTGATCCAAGAGGGATCACCAATAGCTTCTTTCACATTTTGTAGCTCTATTTGAGAAATAAGTGCTAAATTATTTTCTTCCAAGCTTCTTCTAGATGAGAATCTTATTGTGACTCCTTGAAATGGATCTCTAATGATGAATTCTTGAGGATAATTCTTCAGAAATCTCCATTCTTTAGGTTTGGGGATTTAGGAACAGATTTGGACAGATTTGGTTCATGGTTGCTGGAACTTCCAAAATATTTTGCAGTTGTAGGAGTTAAAACGAGATTATGTCTTGCAAAATGGTCTGCAACACTAGAATCAGGTACAGCTTGCAATGATTCAAGTTTTTCTTGAACTTAGGCTTTATTTTGGTTCTTCTCAGCTAGATTACCTGCATCATTATCTTCCGCAACACTTAGAACATAATTAGAATCACAGAAAGTAACGCGTATGATTTTTTCAATAGTTCTAGAGTCTTTGTGGTATACTTTATAAACTTTGTTAGAGGTTAAATATCCCACAAAAATACATTCATATGATTTTGGATCAAATTTCTCAAATTATCTTTTGTATTCAAAACAAATCACTTACATCCAAAGACGTGAAAGTATTTAAGATTTGGAGGAGTTCCTTTTCATAGATCATAAGGGATTTTCTTTAAAAACTTCCTAATGATTATTCTATTCAAGATATAACAAGCTGTATTTATAGCTTCAGCCCAAAGGAATTTAGGCACATCACTCTCACAAAGCATACTCTAGCCATTTCTTGAAGGCTTCTATTTCTTCTTTCTATAACACCATTTTGTTGAGGTGTTTTAGGACAAGAAAAATTGTGTGAAATACCTAATTCATCACAAAATGATTCAAAATGTTGGTTTTCAAATTCTAGGGGTCTTTTAGTAGAAACATCTTCCTTTGGTTTAAAAGACTTTTGGCTTGTTTTTTCATTTGGCAAGCATCGCAAGTGATGTCTTTATCAAATTTGATTTTAGGAAGACCTTTCACTAAATCCATTTTTACTAGCTTGTTAATTAGATACATGCTAGCATGTCCTAATCTTTTATGCCAAAGCCATTTTTCAAATTCCATAGAATGAAAACAAGCTACATTTTGACTTTTGAGTTCATCTAGAGTGAGTCCATACATATTATCATATCTCTTAGCAACAAATAACAATTCATTAGATTTTTTATCAACAACAAGACATTCTAATCTTTTGAAAATTATCTAATAACCTATGTCACATAATTGGCTAATACTCAAAAGATTTTGTTTCAAACCATTAATAAAAAATACATTATCCAAGAAAGTAGAAAAATCTTTACAAACTGTCCAATGGCAATGATATTTCCTTTTCCATCATCTCCAAAAGTCACAAATCCTCAATCATACTTATTAAACTTGATGAAGAAGGTTGATTTTCCAGTCATGTGCCTTGAGCATCCACTATCCAAGTAGCACATATCCTTCTCCTTCTTGGATGCAAGGCAAATCCGCACAATGCTTTAAGTAACCTTAGGTAATCAAATCAATTTGGATCCTTTGATGTTAATCTATCTTAGTTGTCCAAAAGCATTGAAATTGCTAACAATCTTGTACACTTTATTTCCAACTTTTTTTTCAAAAATAAAGCATTGAGGAGGAATATGACCTTGTCTTTTCCATTTGGGACAATGATTTCCTTTAGCAGATTTTTGAAAGTGATTTGAAGTTTGAAAGTTTCTGGTTCTTGAAGTTGATGCTTCAGTTTTAACAATTGATTTTTCAAAAACTACGTCACTTTCATTAACATAACCCAAACTAGATTTTTGAAACAAGGGTTTGGTTCTTGAAGTTGATGCCTTAGTTTTAACAAAAGGTTTTTCAAAAAGTGCATCACTTTTGGTAGCATAACCCAAACCAAATTTTTCAAATAATGATTTTTGATGTAATTTTCTTACTATTAGAATGTCATGCTTCCGGTGCGCTACTCTAATAGCGAGGATATTACGATGACTTTTATATAGTTAATAATAAAATAAGAGCTTTTAACTCGAAATTGTATTGCCGTTTTCTTTGAAAAACCAAAAGTTTTTTTTCTTTTTACAAACATGCATATATAAACAAATTCAATCACAATCTTCATATATATATATATATATATATAAACGTACAAAACTTCTTATACAAGTAACTTACAAATATACCAGACATACATATCATTACAAATCACAACTCCTATCCCTTTTACAAAAATATATAACAAGGCGAGGAAAAAACTATAACTAAGATATATACAACACAATTAGATGTGCAGAAGAAATTCCTTAGACTCCTTGTCCGTCCTAAAAAGAAAAATTTGTAGGAGGTGAGAACCCAACCACACGGTCTCACCAGAGAAGTTTTAGAATTATTATAAGAGGATACATATAAAGAAATGAAGGGATTTCAAACATAAATGATTATCGCTCGTCCTATGAATCTTGTTAAACCAAAACAATTAATTGTACATAATTCAAATTCACTCTTCGATTGTAAGAATTTCAAAGCTCAAATAATATCCCATAACATAATCAAGTACGGCCTCCGACCCAATACAAAATCAAATTATGGCCTCGACCAAACATATAATCAAATTACAGCCTCCGGCCCAACATATAATCAATTAGCACTCGGTCTCAGAATCATCAATTCATCACCAAAACTTAGTCTCAAAACAGGATCAATCACAGGCAACAAATAATGCAAGGCAAACACAATAAGAGAGCAGTTACAAAAAGCACCACAATTAACAGTTAGACAGAATTCATCAGATAGGCAAACCAAAATATTTAAGCACACCCAAACACTAGCAACCAAATGTAGTATGATGCATGCCTGTTCTACTGGCTATGAGCTCACGAGTCGGTTAAACTGCCAAAACCCGACACATCCGGTAGCTAATCTGGACATTATCTCTCTGTTGCACTTTCACACTCTTGGGATATAGTGCCCACCACACTCTTGGGATATAGTGCCCGTTACAACTCCTGGGATATAGTGCTTCCACACTCTTGGGATATAGTGCCCACCATGCTCTTGGGATATAGTGCCTGCCACACTCTTGGGATATAGTACCTGTCTCACTTCTCAGTGTATATAGTGCTCTCACACTCTTGGGATATCGTACCCGCCACACTCTTGGGATATAATGCCCACCATACTATACAAACAGAGAGAGAACCATGAACAAGCGGGATTTACCACCGTCCTTGCTCGGGTCACAAACACAAATAATGTTCAAGCGAGATTAACCACCGTCCTTGCTCAAACACAAATCAAATTCCAATAATGTTCCCAATCTTAGTTAGAATCACAATCTTTTAAAATCTTAACCAGGAGTAACTGGGACTAAGTCACAACCCTTGCATTATACCTAGGTGTTTCAAATCTCAATCTCTCTCATAAAACTTATTTTTGCCAACCATTTAAATTCAATTGCTTTTGAAAACCACAAAAAACTCTCCAAGCTTTTCCTCAAGGACCCAAAATCATTTACTTTTATGTACGCACTTTCATTACTTTATTCTCAAGTTCAACTTTAAAGTATTCCCAAAGTTTTCAACCTTTATCCCATATTTCTTGAAAATATCAACTTAACATAACCATAAAAATCACATTTTATTTAAAACAAGTTTCCAAAATTGATTTCAATTTCATTTTTAAGTTTAAAACATTCCCATGAGACTCGAAAATCATCTCGTTGCGCTAAATCAAATTTAAATACTTTAAATTCACTAAATACTCTTCAAAATATAACCCTTAAATAAAATTAATTTAATGAAATCCACTTTCGACTCAACCAAGTACCCAAAATTATTTTCAGCTTCATTTTTAAATTGAAGACATTTCCGAAAAGGATCAAAATTAATTTTATTTTCACTAAATCAAATTCATTAAAACTTCTCAAACGTGATTCTTTAATGAAAATAAAAACAAAATAGGTTAAATTCTTATTATTCAAAATTCCACTTAAACTATCTTAAATCAAAATTTATAAAATCAAATTCCACGACAAAGTTTCTAAACTTTAGGGGGGCAACAATCAATCTCATTTCTCCTTATAATTCAATTTATTTCAAACTTATAAAAATTTTGGTAGTACTTTTCCTAAAACTCGAACTTTACCACCCTTATGGGTTTCCTCATTTTCATATATTCTCAATTTATTTTGATCTAAAACAGCATTCAACCCAAAGTTAACCAAATCAATTAGAATTTTCAGCATTTAATGATTTCCAATCAACTTACAAAAATACACTTTATCAAACCAATTTCAGTCCAATGCCCATATCTAGGAATTCAACTTAACCAAAAATTACAACAACCAATCACTTTCAATAAATCAAGAAAACTAATTCAACAACATCAATCAACTAACCAGAATATTCAGCATTCTCAATCAATCAATAAATCAATCAAATAACTAATTACATATATCCAAAACAACTCAGTTCAATCCATAAGACTCACGTAATCATGAAAATATATTTTTCACATTAATATAAACTTGTAAAAATTCTTGAAAGTAAAATAAGTTTAAGAAAAAATCCCTACCTCAATTGTGACTTAACTACGCGACAACCCTTCTTCTCTCGGTCTGCAGCAGCTGGAACCGCAACCGCAGCTCCATTTTACTTCCGTAGCAATAGCAGCAGCTTCAATCACGACATACAATAATCAAAACTCGACCATACGTTACCAAAATCTTAGAATCTTCACCAAAATCATAACAAAACACATATACACTAGCGGTGAGGGTTTTCAAGACAAGAAAGACTTACTGTGGCTAAAGAAGAATAAGACAACAGAGTGGCAGTAGCTCTGGCTGTATTTTCCAGTGACCAGAGGTACGAAAACCACCATGGCAACAGCTGGAAAGGCAGCGGCCATGGCAGCAGAAACAGAGCAGCTCCACTATGTCTCTCTCTTGTGAGCCGACAAGGACAACGATGACACGGGCTTCGGCGATGACTTCATCATCGGAAGTAGTGATGACTGGCGCGATGGGACGCAACTCCTCTTTTCCTCTCCTCAGCGATAGCGACGCCCGAAGGCAGCTCCCTCTCTCGCACGGTTTTGCTCGATGGCATCCCTATCTCTCCTCTTCGTCTGCGTTGGCAGTGGCGACGGCAAGGCACGATGCCTTCTCTCTTCTCCTCCCTACCCGTTGCAGCTCTCCCTCTCTCTTCATGGTTCTCTTTCTCAAAGGTATTTCTATCTCTCGGTTCTGTCCTCCTGACGGCGATGCGATGGCGGCAGCGAGACAGCAAGCTCCTCCCTCCTTCTCTTCTTCGTGTGTGAGTGTGTTTTTGGGGAAGGGGGTGGCAGATGTGACAAGGAAAAGGGTGAAAGAGTTTGTTTGTGTATGGTCAGGGTTATGGTTTTGATTTGGAAAAAATGGTGAGGCTAGGTTAGTAATTTCTAATAAAAATAGGGGTAATGTAGTAATTGAAAACCAATTTTAATCTAACAAAATATTTTTAAAGAAAATACTATTTATTCATCAATATTTACAAATTATTTTCAAATAAATACTGTAATTTTAAAATTAGAGATAATTAAATAAATTTTTCTTTAAAATTATAAATAAATATCATAATCTAATTTCTAAAAATTTGGGGTCATACATTTGACTAACTAGCAATTTGTCTAAGTTGCTGGAACTTTGTGCAAACTATGCTAAATCATTATTTAAACCTCTAATCACTTCATGTAATCTATCATTTTCTACAATAAGATCTAGTGTGGCATTAACCGTGTGATTCCCTTTAAAATTTTCAATTTCATATTTTAAAAATCTGTTTTGGATATGTGAGAATAATTTACCTCTTCCAGTTGATCTTGATCAGCCATGAAACATGCTTGTGCTTTGTGTTCGGACTCATCTTTATTATTGGAGTCATTTTCAAGGTCCTCCCATGAAGCCATTGGTACTTTCTTCTTATCTTTCTTTATCTTGTCCTCCTTTTTGAGTTTAGGGCAGTCATACTTGAGATGGCCGACCTCCTTACAATCATTACATATAATCTTGCTAAAATTCCTCTTGTGTTCCTTTGAGCTTGAACCTTTGTTCTTGCCTTTGCTTCTCATGAGTCTTCTCAATCTTCTAGCAAAAAATACAATTTCGTCATTCAAAAAACTATCATTGAAATCTTCTTCCAATGAATCAATTTTAGATTTTAGGGCCATTCCTTTCTTTTTTTGGTCATAGTTCAGATGTATGGTTTCATAGGCAAGAAGTTTTTCTCTCAACTCATTATAGGTCATTTGGTTCAGATTATTGCTTTTGGCTATTACAGTTACTTTTGTTTCCTACTCTTTTGTAAGACTTCTGAGTATTTTTCTCAATAACACTTGTTCAGTGTGAATCATCCCCATAGCATCCAAGCTATTGATGATGATTGAAAATCTTTCAGACATCTCATCAATGGTTTCTCCTTCCTTCATAATGAACATCTCATATTCCTTTCTTAGCATATCATGGGTGACTTGGAGTTTATCACAAAACTCTTTTGCTGTTTTGCACCTTGATACCTTTCGATATTCCTCAAAACTGATAGCACAGTGTAACATGTTGATTGCCTTGGCATTCAGCTCTACCTTTTTCTTGTCTTCGTCATTCCATTTGCTTTCTTCTTTGGGAGTCACCACTCCTTCAATGCTTGTCTTTGTTGGGACTTGCAGACCATTTATAATAATCTTTCAAATGTTGTAATTAATGGACTGCACAAATATCTACATTTTTTTCTTCCAGTAAGTGTAGTTCTTGCCATTGAAGAATGGTGGTCTGTTGTTTGAGTGTCCTTCGGTGAGGGTGTATGCAACAACATTTGCCCCCATGTTGGCCATTTGGATCTTTTCTCCAAGTTGTTAAACTTGATGCTTGAGACATTGGCTCTTGATACCAACTGAATATTTTCAATGGCCTAGAGAAGAGGGGTTAAATCTATGGCCTCTTTTAATTTCTTTTAAGCTTTACCACCAAAAATAGTTTCTGCAGAGTCTGCGAAAGTGATTACGCAGGAGACAAAATATTTTTGTCTCATAAAGAACAGAACAAAAACAGAACAAAAAAGAAAAAAGCACACAGTCATATATCCTAGTTCAACCACCTTGTGTGATGTGACTTACATCCAGTCTCCACCACAACCATGGTAGAATTTTCACTATCTTTTCAAAAAATTACACTCACCAATTTTCTAGGATTCTTCCTAATCCTATCTGAGACAAACCAAACTTTTATCCAAGCTTGATTTAACTAGGTTCACTCCTTAGACTTTCAACCACTAAGTGCTCACCCAACTTAGTAAGAAAATCCCCTCAAGATCATACAAAATAGGAATACATACAAAAGAGATTTGACATAATATTTGGATTTTTTTCCAAGCTAACTATCTTTGCCTTTTCTCTCAATGGCTTTTCTTAATACCTCATATATTTTCCTTTTTCCATTGATTGAAAACAAAGAAAGATAAAACTGAAGAAAATAGAATAATCAATGAATAACATGAAGGAGAATAAGGTATATGAAAAATGCCAAGAAGACATAAACAATATGCTCTCACTCCTTGATTCAATTTTCCGCTGGTTACTTCCTTTTATATTGGGTAATGTTAGCCAAGTTTCCGCTGTTGAGAAGAGTCAATACCTTTAGCAATGAACCAGCTGAAGTCTTCTCCTTCTTTCAAAAAATCAGACCAGAAAAATCAAGGATTAAGAACAGAGTAATGTGGTGCAGAGGTGAGATGGGCCTCAGTAGTGACTTGGTTATGAGACCTTCAATGGATTTGTCAAATCAACACCTTTAATCTTGTACTTTGGCCCCAAGTTTCTTTTCTAACCCTTGGATATAAATCAGAACTAGCAACCTCCATTTCTTCTTCTTACCCGAATGATGCATGCAAGAAAGAGGTAGCTTTTTTCAAGCCATTTGACTTGCACAAGAGTAGAGACAATATCTTTTTTCTTCTGAAATAGATTATCCCTTTGATTTGATTCAAAGCTCCATTGATTTGACTTAACCTCCAAATCTTTTGCTTTTTCCTCTTTACTCTTTGGTGCTTAATTGAAAAGTGATGCACTTTTTTCTTGGTTATTTGCTTTACCCAAATTGACAAAGCTTTATCTGCAGCAATTTACTTTTTTTTTCAAGAAGCTAATGGACTGGGCTGTGGGTTTGATGATATGTTTGATCCATATCCCAGCAGCCTTGTTGATTTTGTCCAAGTAGCAACACAATGGGCTGTTGACTTTATTTGTTTGGGCTGCACAATCAAACTTAGACTTGTATCACTAAATAATGTGTCAAATACTTTTGGGCTATCAACCCACCAAAAACATGTTTGTCATCATAAAAAATATGATTATTGTTTACTAAACTCAACAAATACAATATGTAATTCATATCATACATTATTTTATTATTTTATATTGTAAAAATTATCAATAATATATTATTTTTATCGTAAAAGAAACTTGCATGAGAAAAATGATTGAAATAAAGATAATATTAATAACCACATTTTTAATTTGGCTAAATTTATAATTTTATCTTATAATAATGCCCATGTGTTGAACATAAAAATTATATTCATTGTTCTATATTAAATTGTACTTTTTTTAGTTTGTAATCTATCTTATTCGTATTAACTATTTTACTAGATTTTCTCTCTGTTAGCTAATATTAACTTGAATAGAATGTTTTGAATATTCACAAATTTACTTACCAAAAAACAAAAATCACATTATATTCATAAAAAAAGTTAAAGTAGTTGATAAAATTAACTAAATACTAAAAAACTATCCAAATTTTAAAATTAGCTCTTTTTTCTAAATCAAATTTTATTCCCAAATTCACTACATTCTCAACCTTTGATCAATTCCACCCTTGTCCCTCTCAATCCCACCTCCTCGTCAACTGCTACCCCATCATCGTTTACCATCCCGCTCCCACTTAATGTCATTTTTTTCTCCATCAATTATCTTACGGGAGCAAATTTTCTCTCTTTTCACTTCTCGTCTTCTTATTGAGTGTCTTCGTTGAAATCCACCGTCATTAATAATTACTCAAATTATAATTTTTTTAATTTAATTTATTATCATTAATCATTGAATAAATTTTGTCATCAATTTCATTGGTTTGGAAAAATACTTTAAGTAATTTAACTTCAACCTATTTACTATTAGTGCATATATCTTTATTACATAGAATAATATCATGCAAATTCATTTGCAAAGGAAAATAGGATTGTTTCAGAAGTCAGATCAAAAGCTTGTTTTAGAGATTCAAACTTAAAAGTATTTTAATGAACATTTTAACAAATATCTACCTTTGATAGGAACTTTTTTCCATTTTGGTTGAATTATTTATGAACTAAAAGGTAATAGCAATTATTTTTTTATTGACAAGGAAGAAGAAAACATGGGAGAAAGGTGGAGAAAGAAGCTGAATATAAAAGATGGATAAAATTATTCTTTTGTTGGAAGACGTACTTATTGAACGAAAATGATAAATTGCATCGACAAAGAAGACCAATATGAGAAACTGAAAAAGCAGAAGAATGATGATGTAAATTTATTTTTTTATTTTTATTTTTTAGTAATAGTGTAAATCTCTTTTAATCTTGACAATTGATTTTTTTAAAAGAACTCGAATGGACAGGATTCAACAATTGACGCCGTCCAATTTTTACGAGATTAGATAGGATGCACTTCTGTTATCTTACTACCCCCTCCTTCTTCACCTTCATCCTCAAAATCATTGCCTCATTTTCTCTATCTCATTGCCACCATTTACCCTCACTACCACTAACATTGCCACCATCACCTTACCTCTATCTCCATCATACTTCTTACAACCTTTCTTTGTCATCAACAATAGTACAATAATTCCACTCACCCATAGTCACCACTGCACAACAACAAGAACATCTAACCCCTTTTTTTCTGATTTTGAAGCAAAAGCAAATGGGAAAGAGAAAAATAGTGAGCCAATGAAAAAGGAAAAAAGGTGAGTGGTTGGAGGTGATGACCGTAAAGACGAGGGTGGAGGTGCAATGACTACAAAAATAGAGAAAGAGTAGCAATCATGACAAAGTCGAAGAAAGCAACAATGATGTCACAAGGTGAAGGAAGTAGCAACAGTGATAGGCACAAATCTGCGATGGTGCTGAGAGGTAAATGAAACAACAATATGAGGTAGATGAAGAACAACAACATGCAAGACAGGAAATAATGATGGCGACAACAAAGCAGAGGAAAGGGAACAAAGCAGAAGGTGTGAGTAAAAGGGGTTGGGTTGGGGTAAGATGAGGTGAGATGGCAATGAATATAGGTGGGAAGGATAAGTGAGGCGGAAATGGTTGCAAGTGGAGTAGGATGGGTTGGGGACTACAGGCCAAGTGTGTGTTTGGATTGGCATTTGTCAAATTGAACTTCAAGTTTGAAATTGATTTTATAGAATTGATTTTAGGTAGAAGTGAGTTTGTGCCAACATAATTTATTTTTGGCAATTCTATATCAAAATTGATTTTGATAGAATGAATGTTTAGATAATTTTAGTTAAAATCACTTTTAGATAAATAATTATTAAAACAGTTTTGCTAGATAACCAAGTAGGGTACCAACTAACTCTGGTAACTCTAATGTAGCCCAAAAATCACAAAAAAAATCCCACCACTTTATCCAAAACTAACCGTAGTTTACCTTTTCACTTTCTCACATGTAGTAAAACTCAAAATAACCTAGTTGCGCTACCACCTCCCAACCAGTTCTGGCGACTATGCTGCTGCAGAAAGAAGCTGCGTGTTAGGTTGCCAGCGATGACAACCATAGCCCTCATGAAGGGAGTCCGTGCATCGTCACTGCCTGAGTGCATCCTGAAGCCTTACGTCGTAGCTGCCCCCACGCAACCCGACCCTTCGACGTCGACCTGGTGCCGAAGTCCTCCCCACGAAGCAACTACCCGCATCCTCTATTGTCGAAGACCATTTCAAAACACACGCGAAGGATCGTTGGTATTCCATCATTGCGACGCACCCGATTCCAATTCCCCATCAGCCCTAAGCCCCCTCACTGCCGATTACAATGAAATCATTGACAAGGTAATGCTCCTTGTGCCCGATTCTTAGGGTTTTTCTTTTTTGAATCTTTCTATTGGAGGGAAACAAGAAATTGGTTTATCTTGACTATTGGGTGATTTTTCAGAAGTTTGTTTCTTCATTAAACATATGTTTCTTTGCTCTTAGATGGATGCTTCTTTGTATTATTGATGGATGTTTCTTAGTATAGGATTGCAGATGTTCTTTTTTGTTTGATGGATATTTCTTTACTCTTAAATGGATGTTTCTTTTTATTGTATATAGATGTTTCTTTTAGTTTGATGGATGTTTCCTTGTAGTTTAGATGAATGCTTCTTTGCTCCTAAATGGATTTTTTCGTATTGTAGATATATATTTCTTAGTACAGGGTTATAGATGTTCCTTTTTTTTATGGATTTTTCTTAGTATAAGATTGCAGATGTTCTTTTCTGTTTTTACTACCAGTTACTGGATTTTGCTTTCACAAGTTCTGGATACTCTTTATATTTTTTTGGAAGAATTGTTGGTTACCTATGTGAGCGAATTAGTAACACCTAATCTAGTCAAATCAATGAATGAATAGAAGAGACTAGTTCATAAATTTTAGGATGTTCTTCTTTAAATCTGTTGAAAAAATTGTTTATGAGTTGCATTCCTGTTACAGGATTTCAAATGCTTCTTTTCTTTATGGATGTTCCTTTTATAGTTTCCAGATGTTTCTATTTTATTTTGTTGGAGGGATTGTTTGTGATCGATGTCATTAGATTAATAATAACTAATTTCATGTAATCAACTAATGATTAGAAGGGACTGGTTATAGGTATTAGTTGTTTTTATTAGATTTTGCAATTAGGTGCGGTTACAACTGATGTCTCTTTTAGAGTAACATGGAAGTTTCTTTTATAATACTCTGGGTGTTTATTTTTTCTTTTACAGATTATAACACCACTGATATTAGTGTTGTTGCATCATACATTACTATATGCTTTAATTTTTTCGTAACTGTTGTTTTTTCACACTATCGCTTTTAATGTTGACAAAAATTGGTAGAGACAAGGTGATCACCATGTCATATTGATGACATGATGAGCCATTTAGTAAATACCCATGCTGACACAAAGCTAGCAGAAATAGAAGCTATTGGGTTCAGATTTCTGAAGCTCATCCTAAAGTGGCCTGTCAAGCAAGAAATCATGGTCACATTGGCAATGTCATACAATCGCGGCACAAACAATTTGCTCATGGATGTTGAAAACATTCAAATTAATGCCGATTTAATTGATAAAGTTTTCGGCCTTCCTTCCGGTGGTGATCATTCCTTTGATTTTGTTATTCGGCATTTTTTTACTATTGAGAATAAGTAGTCTTTTTTTGCCACTCCATTTGATTATCACATTCATATACTCAAGATAACTATATATATTTTGCTTTAAATGTATTTGTGCTTTTTAGCTGAGAAACTTTCATGCGGTAAGCACCGACTTCTTGGATTTAATGACAAGAATCCAGCACATGTGGCTGTAAAAAGACAATTCAATAGAAGAACACGAATTGAACTTCATTAGTACATCTATGAATACTCAATGGAAAGCGAAGCAGATAGGCTAAAATTCCAACAACATTTCCTTTTAGTTGTCTTAAAGATGTTCTTATGCCCCCACAACACAAGAAGTTATCTTTCCATGGCACATCCCCCAATACTTGATGTCTCAGATCCAAGGAGATTTAACTGGCCGATGAAGATATTCAACTGGTTGACAAAGGTAATCGAAGGGTATCAACTTAAAAACAACAAGACCTACAAAGGATGCATGTTCGCCTTGTTGGTAAGTTACATGGTATATTTACATAGCATCTAGTTAATTGTACTCAGCTTTTACATTGCGTACCATAACTTATGTTTGTCTTCTCACAAAATACTATATTTTCAATGGCTAAAATATGGCCGGCTAGAGTATTGTTAGGAACTGGAGCCATGGATCTCTGCATGGACCATCGATAAACTCAAGAAAAAGGCAACAAATGGTCTTTCCAAGGTAGTTCGAAACTCTATTTACTTTTACAGGTAATAAAGTCTTGGACGTTATTTGAAGATATAGGATGTTTCCTTTGTGACTTCTCAG
Organism: Arachis hypogaea; assembly: GCF_003086295.3. Classification (NCBI taxonomy): domain Eukaryota; kingdom Viridiplantae; phylum Streptophyta; class Magnoliopsida; order Fabales; family Fabaceae; genus Arachis; species Arachis hypogaea. The sequence goes on from NC_092049.1 coordinate 32,698,603, forward strand.
TTCTATATCTTCGAGCATTCTTTACATGATATATCTCATATAATGTGCTTCTGGGTGTTACTTTTTTAATAGGGATGCATCGTCGCTAGCGTAAAAAAAAGGTGCAAATTACCAAAATCTGAGCACATAAAGGCAAAACACAACCATCATTAAAAGGACAACACTCACTGCACATAAAACAAACTTCAATGGCTACGAAAAATGATGATGAGGATAATTAACCTATAGCAAAGAGAATGCGCGACTTATTTTAGCACACAGGAACGAAACAACATCATAGTCTGGTGGGCGATGGGAACAAGCTCAATCAGCAAGAAACACTTGTGAAACCAATTAAGTCCAACCACAGTAATCCAAACACCCCGTCAAAAGAAACAATGGCAAAAACAAACTGGGATGAAGTGTCTCGTGAATTCGAAAGCCAAATTTATCATTTTTGCTATTTTAGTTAGATTCTAATTTAGGTTCCCTTAAAAATGGAAGGTTTTTTCTTTGATATCTAGGTATTTCTTTTGGATAAAATGTATGTCTCTACTACATACTTATGCATGTTCCTTTATACGTTGTAGTTTTTATTTTTTTATTTTTGCATATGTCTTCAACTATATCTTCCGCATAACATTCCAACCTATCTTTCCTCCGTCTAATCTCAGTTGCTTATGACACAGGGACCCTGACATTTTGTCATCGCAAGACCAGAGAGTGAAAAACTATGGGCAGACTTTGACCGGGTTTAGAACACGAAGCCTATCAATAAGGATCCTAACCACGACGTGAATCTGAACAGTGCATCTTGCCTTATACCAAGTCCATCTCACCCATCCTTCTCACTTGGAATATCTCTGTTAGCAAAGACACCTACCCCATCCCCTCCTCGAGGGTCGAAAAATTAGCCAGCATGCGCAACAGTGAATCTGTCAATAGATTGTGAATATGTCTCTTGGAAAACAACAGACCCTAGCATAGTATACTAGTAGACCAAATCTGATATTATACAGGGAGGGCTTATGCACGTTGCAAGTTTGTTGCTAGCAGCGTAAGTAAATTAATGAAGAATTTGATATAATGAATGTATTGTTATGATATGCTATATCTTAAAAAAGTGGCACAATTCAAAGATAAAAACTTGATCATGCAGATCGTGCAATGAATGTGCTTTGCATTTAAAGACTCGACGTCATCAACATTCAAGCATGAATTTTACTGCGTGCATCCAGGGATATTAGTATTCATAATCTTATAGCATTTTATAAATTATAAAAATTGTTAGCATATTTACTAGTTTTGTTTGAATAGGAAACAACCATACACCCAAAAAATGTCGGTGTCTTTAAAGACGGGTCAAACGCAACATATGTAGGGTTGGGTGCACAATTTGGTGCTAATACTAGATACTTTGACAAAGTAGAAGCTGCCAAGAGAAAATGGGTAAGTCCATCTGATGGATGACAAATTATTAACACCTACACGAAAAAATTGGATGATGTTTTTTCACACATACTTACTAGGTACATATGTATTTCATTGCAGTAGTTTTTTCCCATCTATTTGTCCAATCATTGGTAGGTGTATACTTTTGAGATCGCAACAAAGAAGTTGTTGGTCCTGATAACCTATATTCTAAAGCGCCTGATAATGGCACGGAAGACCATAGATGCATATGCGGTAAAAAGTTCTTCTAGATTCCATGAGAACCTTCCCAGTCATTTAACTTTTAGTATTTCGTAACCTTCCAACTATACCTGGTTTCTAGGGTAGACTAATTGAAGACATTGCTAACGTGGCAGTATCACATACGAGTCCACAGGAAATGGCCTGCTTTGCACATAAGTTGATGTCCTTAAATAACCAAATAAGTGAGTTGACTCCAAATCTAATAGTGTCTATCTTTGTAGATCACTTCTAATATCTACTTAGTCTCATGAGAAAACTCATTGTTTCCTTGTTGTAGTTGGAATTGTGACATCTACGTCATAAAATACATGAAGTACTGGACTGAATGCACTAAATTGGACGAATGAGAATATGTCAACTTACCAATTCTATCAAAAATTTTTGAAATTTCACTGCACACTTGATTATTCCTGATATCCCAGAAATAAACGTAAAGAGGTGAAGACACCCTTCACAGCACCAAGCACGAAGACCATACTTTTAGCGGACTGATCGATTACCTAAAAGAGTGCTAGGGGATAAAGACAGTAGAAAAAGAAAGTTGCGTAAAAGGTTTCTGTAAGGTAAGATCAGGATACCCTTACCATATGAGTGTGGGTTGTTCTTTATTAATTATGTTCAGATTTTGTCTTAAATTTGGAAGTTTCTTTCATTAAATTGTGGATGTTTTTTGTTACAATTTTAGATGTTTCTTTTGTGACACTTTCATATGTTTCTTTTGATATACTTCTGGATGTTTCTTTTGTAAAACATGATATTTCTACCGTGAGACTTTGGATGTTTCTTTTCTTACACATTTGGATAATCCTTTAGATACCTGATAAACCACTATTTTATGGTTTATATTGTGTTTAATTGTGTGGTTTTATCATAATCCTTACCCACTTATTCATTAAATTAGCATGAAAATATAATTCCTTCCTGAAATTATAACATGTTTGAAAACTGCTTCCTAGAGACTTTAATTATGTAATTTTAATTCTCCTTTATTCCATTCGATACTGTGATCTGTGTGTTGAGTGTTTCAGACTTTATAGGGCATGAACGAGTTGGAGATTGGAAAGGAAGCTAGCAAAAATGGAAGAAACACAAGAATTTGAGGAGATAACCAGCGAGAAGTGACACGGTCGCATGGCTCACGCGATCGCGTGAAGGAGAGCAAATCACAGTGACGCAGCCGCATGGCTCACGCGGCCGCGCGGATTGAAAAAGCTAAAGCGACGCGGTAGCGTGGACGATGCGAACGCGTGGCAAGGAAAAATGCGAATGACGCGTCCGCATGGATGACGCGATCACGTGACATGTGCGATCTGCATAATCTGCAGAATTCGCTGGGGGCAATTTTGGACCTTATTTCGACCCAATTTTTGGCCCGGAACAGCAGACTAGAGCCATAGAATATGCAGAAACAAAAGATAACAATTCATTCTACACAGTTTTCAGTTTTAGATCTAGTTTTACTCCTTTTAGGTTTCTCTCTCTAGGATTTTTATTTTCAATTGGTCTTAGTATTGGAACATTGAGAAGAGTTATTTCCTTATCAAGACTTCGTCATTCTAGTTCGTTCTCTTAACTTGGTTTTATTCTTCCATGTTCTTCGCTTGTTCAATCTTGTTATTTGAATACTTTCATGATTATTTAATACAAGGATTATTTCTTCCATTTTAATTTATTTTTCCATTCCAATAATCATGTCTTCTTTTAATTCCCTTTCATGTGTTATGGATTTATTATTTACAATGAGTGAGTAGTTCCCTCACTTGATGGGGAGTTGATTGAAAGGAACTCTTGAGTTGGAAGGTTTGAAAGAAAATTTGTAATTGGGTTAACTGTTGGATTGTTATCTAATCACTAACACCAATCCCTTTGAACTAAGTGGGTTGCAACTCGTGAATAGATCTAGCATTCCAACTTGTTTGACTTTCCTTTACCTAGTAAAGGATAACTAAACAGAACAACCATTAATTATAAATTAATCTTGAGATCATTCCATCAATAATAGAGATTCCAACTAATCAACTCCCAGTCAAGGATTTTATTCATATTATTTGAATTTTCTCAATTTAATTTTCTACCTACTTAACTCAACTTCTTGGAACATCTGATTAATAAAATAGCACACTTTTCTGCAACTCGTTGGGAGACGACCTGGGACTTAAACTCCCAGTAATTTTTAATTTAAACTCTCTGTGACATATTTCTAAATTGATAGGCAGATTTTCGGTGAGTTAAGAACTATACTTGCAACGTAACTATTTTAATAATTTTTAATTCACCAACTTCTGTGCCTCATCAATTTTTGGCGCCATTGCCGGGGAGTTGCAATAGAGTGCTAAAGTTATTAATTAGAATTTATTTATTTGCATTTTATTTTATTTTGCTACTATGAGCTGCATGTTTCTTTCGTCAAATGATGCGTTCACTTCCTGATCCGCGCGTGCTAATATTCGATCCTGAAATTGAAAGGACTATTTCACGAATAAGGCGAGAACAGCGTCGGTTAGTCCGCTCTGAGGGCGGATCTGAAAGTGAACTTGAGGAAGAAACCAGCCCCCGTTCTACTGATTCGGTTGTTTTACGTGCAGAAGACATGGCAGCTAGGAGAGTTACCATCCAGGAGGAAGGAGCCCCTGATTTTACAATGCAACCGTTTCAAGCGCATCATCTAGCGGTAGCTACAGATTTTGAAATAAAGACCGCACTGCTAAATTTGATGCCTAAGTTTCATGGCCTACCTGCTCAAGAGCCTATCAAGCAATTGAGAGATTTCCAGGCAGCCTGTTCTACTGTCAGGCGTGATGGTACTGATGAAACTTCAATTTTGCTGAAAGCTTTCCCGTTTTCTCTTGAGGGAAAAGCAAGAGAGTGGTACTACACTCAACCTCTAGCAAATGTATCCAACTGGGATACGCTCAGAAAGGAGTTTTTAGAGAAATTCTTTCCATCTGAAGTTACTGATAAACTGAGGAAGGATATTTCCACAATTGTTCAGGATGACAATGAGACTCTCTTTGAATACTGGGAGCGCTTCAATAATCTTCTGGAAGCATGCCCCCACCACATGATTGACAAGATAGTGTTACTTAGCTACATAACACAGGGCATGAGGCCCCAAGATAAGACCACATTGGAAAGTGCTAGCAATGGGTCTATGAAGAAGTACAAGACCATTGATGAGGCTTGGCAATTGATCAGTGATTTAGCTGAATCTACTAGGAACCACAGACAAAAGCAAGGTCGTTCAAAAGCCGTTGCAGAAGTATCCTCTAGCAGAGAGACTGCGGCTCTAGCTCATAGTATATGTGAGATGACCAACTTGCTGAAGCAGATACAATTGAATCAACAACAAGCTCAGCAAGCTCAACCTCCTCCACCACAGCAAAACCAACAACTAGTCCCGCAAAGAATTTGCGGAATCTGTGCTGATTATAGCCATTACACTGATGAATGCCCGCAGTTCCAACAAGAAGACAACATGGTGGCATCCACTCATAACTTCTATGACCGCCCCAACCAAGGGTACAATCAAAGTGGAAATAATAACCATGGATGGCAGGACAATTCTAACCAGAATTGGAGGGACAACAATAACAGAGGAGGCAGAGATAATCAGGAAAATCAGAGATGGAATAATAATAACAATAGGCAGCAGAATCAACCTTACAGAGCACCTCACCTGAGGCAAAACCAAGGACCACAGAACAATCAACAGCAGACCTCTCAATTTACTCATTCTTCTTTATCTCCTAATGAAGAGCTACTACAATCTTTTGAGCGAAGACAACAGACCATGGAAAGTAACATCATGAATAGTATTAATGCAAGTCTGAATGGTCTTACCTCTACTTTGCAAGCTCTTATGTCACAGATTGGATCAACACAAAATTCCAGTAACCAACCTTCAAGCTCCACTGGAATCCCCTCTCAACCATTACCCAATCCAAAGGGAGGCATTATTGCCATCACCCTAAGGTCTGGAACTATACTGTAGGAGAGGAATCAGGAGGAACCAAGCCCACCAGAACACACCTCAGCTGAAGAGGTAGTAGAAATAGAAGATGTTGAAGAGGAAGAGGACATACAGGATATAGCTGAAGAAGAAATAGCTCAACCACAAGAGGAAGCACCAAAGGGCACAGACACCACAGAAAACACTACTCCCATTCCATTTCCACAACTTGCAAGGAAGCCCAAGATGCAGCTGGAACCTGACCCCAAAATGGTAGAAATATTCAAAAAGGTTGAGGTAACTGTTCCTCTTTTTGATGTTATTCAGCAGGTACCTAAATATGCAAAGTTTCTAAAAGACTTATGTATCCATAAAGACAAAATTAATGAATTAGAAACTATTCCTTTAGGTAGTTCTATATCTGCTTTAATGGGAGGATTACCTGAAAAATGTAGTGATCCAGGTCCTTTTATAGTTAGCTGTACTATTGGTGGTGTAGTAATTTATGATTGCATGTGTGATTTAGGAGCATGTGTCAGTATAATGCCTTTGTCTATATATGATATTTTGAGGCTCCCTCCCTTAAAAAGGTCGGCAGCTCGTTTTGTGTTAGCAGATAAAAGCATTATTACAGTGGCTGGAGTTGCTGAAGATGTTTTGGTGAACATTAAAGGGCTTATATTTTCCACTGATTTTTATATCTTGGAGATGCCCCATAATGATTCAGATAAGCCAGCATCAATCCTACTTGGAAGACCATTCCTGAAGACATCAAAATTCAAATTGGATGCCTTTTCAGAACATACTCCTTTGAAATAGATGGCCGCATAGTAATCTTCAATCTGAATGGAGTCGTTGACAACCCCCCAGAAGATCGTTCTATCTTTCAGTGTGATGTCATAGATGAAAGTGTAGCTGAAGTTCACAAGGAAGAGTTAGAAGAGAGACACACTAGGCAAGGTCCAAGTGTGGGGACCCTCTTAACTGACAATGAGGGCACTTCGTCATTTTCACAAACTCCAGATAATCCAGAGCCTGCCCATGATCAAAAGTTAGAATTAAAACCCCTCCCTCCACATCTCAAATATGCTTATCTTGAAGATGAGCAGAGGTTTCCAGTTATCATTGCAAGGGAACTTACTTCTCAACAAGAAGAGCAGTTGCTTGACGTGCTGAGGAAGCATAAGAAGGCAATTGGGCGGAGCTTGGCAGACATAGTAGGCAACAACCCTCAAGTATGTGAGCACAGAATATTTCTAGAAGAGGGAGCAAGACCTGTCCGTCAACCCCAAAGAAGATTGAATCCCACTATCTTGGAAGTTGTCAAAAAGGAAGTGACCAGACTATTGGAAGCCGGTATCATATATCCCATTTCAGACAGTGAATGGGTAAGCCCAGTACAAGTGGTGCCCAAGAAGTCTGGAGTCACTACAGTGAAGAATGAGCATGGAAAGCTCATAGCAACTAGAGTTCAGAATGCTTGGAGAGTTTGCATTGATTACAGGCGTCTCAACCAAGCTACCCGTAAGGATCACTACCCACTTCCATTCATTGATCAAATGCTGGATTGCCTGTCAGGTAAATCACATTATTGCTTTTTAGATGGTTACACAGGTTATTTCCAGATTCATATAGCTCCTGTGGATCAGGAAAAGACAACTTTTACATGTCCTTTTGGGACTTATGCTTACAAGAGAATGCCCTTTGGCTTGTGCAATGCACCAGCTACTTTCCAAAGGTGCATGATGAGTCTTTTCTCTGATCTTATTGAGGACTATATGGAAGTTTTTATGGATGATTTTAGCGTTTATGGTGATTCTTTTAGCCTTTGCTTAGATGGATTATCTAGAGTATTAGATAGATGTGTTAATACAAACCTTGTATTAAATTTCGAAAAATGTTACTTTATGGTAAAACAAGGGATTGTATTAGGACATGTGGTATCTAATAATGGCATTTCTGTAGACCCAGCAAAGGTGAATGTTATTTCTAGTTTACCTTACCCCTCTTCTGTGAGGGAAGTCTGTTCGTTCCTTGGCCATGCAGGTTTTTACAGGAGATTTATAAAGGATTTTAGTAAGGTCGCACTTCCCTTATCCAGATTACTGCAGAAGGATATTGAGTTCGAGTTCAGTGAGGATTTCAAACAAGCGTTTGATAAGCTGAAGACTGCTCTGACTCAAGCTCCAATTGTGAGAGGACCAGACTAGAGCCAGCCGTTTGAAATCATGTGCGATGCTTCCAACCATGCAGTAGGAGCAGCGCTGGCTCACCACGAAGGTAAGGATCCCTTCGTTATTGCTTATGCGTCTAAGACTTTAGACACTGCCCAGTCCAACTATACTACTACTGAGAAAGAGCTTCTTGCTATTGTTTTTGCACTGGATAAATTCTGAGCCTATTTACTTGGTACTAGAGTAGTAGTGTATTCGGACCATGCTGCTTTAAAGTATCTATTTGCTAAAAAGAAATCCAAACCAAGACTCATACGTTGGATACTGCTATTACAAGAATTTGATTTAGAAATAAAGGATAGGAGTGGTAATCAGAATTTAGTGGCAGACCACTTGAGTCGCCTTGAGCATATTAAGGATGATTCTACTCCTATAGATGATAATTTTTCTTTTGATAACCTGCAAGCAGTATCTGAGGTAGTCCCTTGGTATACACCTGTTGCTAATTATTTAGTTAGCCGCACATTTCCTCCAAATTTTTCTAAGAATCAAAGAGACAAGCTGAAAAGTGAGTCTAAATATTATATATGGGATGACCCATATTTATGGAGATGTGGCGCTGATCAAGTAATTAGACGTTGTGTGCCTCAATCAGAATTCCAGTCCATTTTAGAGGCCTGTCACTCATCTGAGAGTGGAGGACATTTTGGTCCTCAAAGAACAGCTAGAAAGATCTTAGACTGTGGATTCTGGTGGCCTACTCTTTTTAGAGACGCTACTGAGTTTTGTAAATCTTGTCTCCCATGCCAGAAATTTGGTAATATATCCAGGAGGGATGAGATGCCTCAACAAATTATGCTTTTCTGTGAAATTTTTGATGTTTGGGGCATTGACTTCATGGGTCCATTTCCAAACTCTAATGGATATTTTCATATATTGTTAGCTGTGGATTATGTTTCCAAATGGGTGGAAGCAATTCCTACCCGCACTGATGATGCTAACACTGTTGTTTCCTTTGGGAGAAACCATATTATATGTCGCTTCGGATCACCACGAGCAATCGTGAGCGACCAAGGCACCCATTTTTGTAACAGGAGACTAACAGGATTAATGAAGAAGCATGGGATAATTCATAAAGTTGCAACAGCTTACTGATGAGCGGATAATTTATACACTTTTTGACATTGTTTTTAGTATGTTTTTAGAAGGATCTAGTTACTTTTAGGGATGTTTTCATTAGTTTTTATGTTAAATTCACATTTCTGGACTTTACTATGAGTTTGTGTATTTTTCCGTGATTTCAGGTATTTTCTGGCTGAAATTGAGGGACTTGAGCAAAAATCAGATTCAGAGGTTGAAGAAGGACTGCTGATGTTGTTGGATTCTGACCTCCCTGCACTCAAAGTGGATTTTCTGGAGCTACAGAACTCGAAATGGCGCGCTTCCAATTGCGTTGGAAAGTAGACATCTAGGGCTTTCCAGAAATGTATAATAGTCCATACTTTGCCTAAGTTTAGACGACGCAAACTGGCGTTCAACGCCAGCTCTCTGCCCAAATCTGGCGTCCAGCGCCAGAAACAAGTTGCAAAGTGGAGTTCAATGCCCAAAATGGCACAAAAGCTGGCGTTCAACTCCAGAAAGAGCCTCTGCACATGTAACCTTCAAGCTCAGCCTAAGCACACACCAAGTGGGCCCCGGAAGTGGATTTATGCATCAATTACTTACTTCTGTAAACCCTAGTAGCTAGTTTATTATAAATAGAACTTGTTATCATTGTATTCAGAGTCTTGGTTACTCCGGTTCCCCTCTGGGGCCGAGACCAATGAACTCCATTATCACTTATGTATTTTCAACGGTAGAGTTTCTACACTCCATAGATTAAGGTGTGGAGCTCTGCTGTTCCTCAAAGATTAATGCAAAGTACTACTGTTTTCTATTCAATTCATCTTATTTCGCTTCTAAGATATTCATTCGCACTTCAACCTGAATGTGATGAACGTGACAATCATCATCATTCCCTATGAACGCGTGCCTGACAACCACTTCTGTTCTACATTAGATTGAATGAGTATCTCTTAGATCTCTTAATCAGAATCTTCGTGGTATAAGCTAGATTGATGGCGGCATTCATGAGGGTCCGGAAAGTCTAAACCTTGTCCGTGGTATTCCGAGTAGGACTCTGGGATTGAATGACTATGATGAACTCCAAACTCGCGAGTGCTGGGCGTAGTGATAGACGCAAAAGGATAGTAAATCCTATTCCAGTATGATCGAGAACCTCCAAGATGATTAGCCATGCAGTGACAGCGCATCGGACCATTTTCACAGAGAGGAATAGGATGCAACCAACGACAAGGGTGATGCCTCCAGACAATTAGCCGTGCTGTGACAGAGCATTTGGACCATTTTTCCGAGAGAGATCGAAAGTAGCCATTAGCACCGGTGACATCCTTACATAAAGCCAGCCATAGAAAGGAGTAAGATTGATTGGATGAAGACAGCAGGAAAGCAGAGGTTCAGAGGAACGAATGCATCTCCATATGCTTATCTGAAATTCTCACCAATGAGTTACATAAGTTTTTCTATCCTTATTTTATTAATTAATTTCGAAAACCCCATTACTATTTTATATCCGCCTGACTGAGATTTACAAGGTGACCATAGCTTGCTTCATACCAACAATCTCCGTGGGATTCGACCCTTACTCACGTAAGGTATTACTTGGACGACCCAGTGCACTTGCTAGTTAGTTGTGCAAAGTTGTGAACCATGGTATTGGCATCGCGTTTTTGGTGCCATTGCCAGGGAAAGAAAGAGCAATGAATTTTACATAATCAAAGTGTAATCACAATTTCTGCGCACCAAGTTTTTGGCGCCGTTGCCGGGGATTGTTCGAGTTTGGACAACTGACGGTTCATCTTGTTGCTCAGATTGGTCTTGAGTCAGGTTTCAAGTTTGGTGTCAATTGCATATTCATTTTGCATATTTCCGAAAATTCATGCATTCATGGTGTTCTTCATGATCTTCAAGTTGTTCTTGGTAAGTCTTCTTGTTTGATCTTGATGTTTTCTTGTTTTGCATCTTTTCTTGTTTTACATGTGCATTTTTGCATCCATAGAGTCTAAACATGAAAGATTTCTAAGTTTGGTGTCTTGCATGTTTTCTTTGCATTAAAAATTTTTCAAAAAAATAAGTTTTTGATGTTCATCTTGATCTTCAAAGTGTTCTTGGTGTTCATCTTGACATTCATAGCATTTTTGCATGCATTCATTGTTTTGATCTAAAATCTCCATGCATTGAGCATTTTTAGTGTTTTTCTCTCTCATCATTAAAAATTCGAAAATCAAAAAACTATCTTTCCCTTTTTCTCTCTCAAAATTTCAAAAATTAGATTTGACTTTTTCAAAAATTTTTAAAATCTAGTTGTTTTTTATGAGTCAAATCAAATTTTCAATTTAAAAATCTTATCTTTTTCAAAATCTTTTTCAAAAATCAAATCTTTTTCAATTTTCTTAGTTATTTTCGAAAATTCTAAAAACATTTTTCAAAAATATTTTTCTTATTTTTATATCAAATTTTCGAAAATAACATCACCAATTAATGTTTTGATTCAAAAATTTCAAGTTTGTTACTTACTTGTTAAGAAAGATTCAAACTTTAAGTTCTAGAATCATATCTTGTGATTTCTTGTGAATTAAGTCATTAATTGTGATTTTAAAAATCAAATCTTTTTCAAAACTAATTTCAATCATATCTTTTCAAAAATATCTTCCTATCTTATTTTTTTTAAAAATTTGATTTCAAAATATCTTCTCTAACTTCTTATCTCCTTATCTTTTCAAAATTGATTTTCAAAATTTGTTTCAACTAACTAAATAACTTTTTGTTTGTTTCTTATCTTTTTCAAAACCACCTAACTAACTCTCTCTCTCTATTTTTCGAAAATATCTCCCCCTTTTTCAAAAAATTTCTTTTTAATTAACTAATTATTTTAATTTTTTGATTTTCATTTTCGAAAATTTCTAACCTTTTTCAAAATTACTTTTCGAAAATCACTAACACTTTTTCAAAAATAATTTTCGAAAATTCACCTTCTTCCTCATCTTCTATTTATTTATTCATCTACTAACATCTCCTCATCTCACATCTCTGCTATCCTTACCCTTGTGTTTGGATTCTTCATTCTTCTTCACCCCTATACCTTTTCTTCTTCTACTGACAATAAGGAACCTCTTTACTGTGACATAGAGGATTCCTCTTCTTTTCTTTTTCTCTTCTCTTTCTTATGAGCAGGGACAGAGAAAAAGGCATTCTTGTTGAAGCTGATCCAGAACCTGAAAGGACTCTGAAGAGAAAACTAAGAGAAGCTAAATTACAACAATCCAGAGACAACCTTATTGAAAATTTCGAACAAGTAAAGGAGATGGCAGCCGAACCCAACAACAATAATGCAAGGAGAATGCTTGGTGACTTTACTGCACCTAATTCCAATTTACATGGAAGAAGCATCTCCATTCCTACCATTGGAGCAAACAATTTTGAGCTGAAACCTCAGCTAGTTTCTCTGATGCAGCAGAACTGCAAGTTTCATGGACTTTCATCTGAAGGTCCTTTTCAGTTCTTAACTGAATTCTTGCAGATCTGTGATACTGTTAAGACTAATGGAGTAGATCCTGAAGTCTACAGGCTCATGCTTTTCCCTTTTGCTGTAAGAGACAGAGCTAGAGTGTGGTTGGACTCTCAACCCAAAGATAGCCTGAACTCTTGGGATAAGCTGGTCATGGCTTTCTTAGCCAAGTTCTTTCCTCCTCAAAAGCTGAGCAAGCTTAGAGCTGATGTTCAAACCTTCAGACAGAAAGAAGGTGAATCCCTCTATGAAGCTTGGAAAAGATACAAGCAGCTGACCAAAAAGTGTCCTTCTGACATGCTTTCAGAATGGACCATCCTGGATATATTCTATGATGGTTTATCTGAGCTATCAAAGATGTCATTGGATACTTCTGCAGGTGGATCCATTCACCTAAAGAAAACGCCTGCAGAAGCTCAAGAACTCATTGACATGGTTGCTAATAACCAGTTCATGTACACTTCTGAGAGGAATCCTGTGAGTAATGGGACGCCTATGAAGAAGGGAGTTCTTGAAGTTGATACTCTGAATGCCATATTGGCTCAGAACAAAATATTGACTCAGCAAGTCAATATGATTTCTCAGAGTCTGAATGGAATGCAAGCTACATCCAACAGTACTCAAGAGGCTTCTTATGCAGAAGAAGCTTATGATCCTGAAAACCCTGCAATAGCAGAGGTGAATTACTTAGGTGAACCTAATGGAAACACCTATAATCCATCATGGAAAAATCATCCAAATTTCTCATGGAAGGATCAAAGGCCTCAACAAGGCTTTAATAATGGTAGAAGAAACAGGTTTAGCAATAGCAAGCCTTTTCCATCATCTACTCAGCAACAGACAGAGAATTCTGAGCAGAATCCATCTAGCTTAGCAAACTTAGTCTCTGATCTATCCAAGGCCACTATAGGTTTCATGAATGAAACAAGGTCTTCCATTAGAAATTTGGAAGCACAAGTGGGCCAGCTGAGTAAAAGGATCATTGAAATCCCTCCTAGTACTCTCCCAAGCAATACAGAATAGAATCCAAAAGGAGAGTGCAAGGCCATTGACATAAGCACCATGGCCGAACCTGTAAGGGAAGGAGAGGACGTGAATCCCAAGGGGGAAGACCTCCTGGGACGTCCAGTGATCAATAAGGAGTTTCCCTCTGAGGAACCAAAGGAATCTGAGACTCATCTAGAGACCATAGAGATTCCATTGAACCTCCTTATGCCATTCATGAGCTCTGATGAGTATTCCTCTTCTGAAGAGAATGAGGATGTCACTGAAGAGCAAACTACCAAGTTTCTTGGTGCAATCATGAAGCTGAATGCCAAATTATTTGGTATTGAAACTTGGAAAGATAAATGTCCCTTGTTCACCAATGAACTAAGTGATCTGGATCAACTGACATTGCCTCAGAAGAGACAGGATCCTGGAAAGTTCATAATACCTTGTACCATAGGCACCATGATCTTTAAGGCTCTGTGTGACCTTGGTTCAGGAATAAACCTCATGCCCCTCTCTGTAATAGAGAAACTGGGAATCTATAGGGTGCAAGCTGCTAAAATCTCATTAGAGATGGCAGACAATTCAAGAAAACAGGCTTATGGACAAGTAGAGGATGTGTTAGTGAAGGTTGAAGGCCTTTACATCCCTACTAATTTCATAGTCTTGGATACTGGAAAGGAAGAGGATGAATCCATCATCCTAGGAAGGCCTTTCCTAGCCACAGCAAGAGCTGTGATTGACGTGGACAGAGGAGAATTGATCCTTCAATTAAATAAGGACAACCTTGTGTTTACAACTCAAGGATCTCACTCTGCATCCATGGAGAGGAAGCAGAAAAAGCTTCTCTCAAAGCAGAGTCAACCAAAGCCCCCACAGTCAGACTCTAAGTTTGGTGTTGGGAGGCCACAACCAAACTCTAAGTTTGGTGTTGAACTCCCATATCCAAACTCTAAGTTTGGTGTTGGGGGAGTCTCAACAATGTTCTGAACATCTGTGAGGCTCCATGAGAGCCCACTGTCAAGCTATTGACATTAAAGAAGCGCTTGTTGGGAGGCAACCCAATTTCTATTTATCTAACTATATTTTTCTTAGTTATATGTCTTTATAGGTTCATGATCATGAGGAGTCACAAAATAAATATAAAAATTGAAAACGGAATCAAAAACAGCAGAAGAAAAATCACACCCTGGAGGAAGCATCTGCCTGGCGTTCAACGCCAGAACAGAGCATGGTTCTGGCGCTGAACGCCCAAAATGGGCATCATCTGGGCGCTGAACGCCAGAATTGCACCCTGGAGAGGAGTTGGTGCTGAACGCCCAGAACAAGCATGGTTCTGGCGTTCAACACCAGAAATGGGCACCAAATGGGCGTTGAACGCTCGAAATGGGCACCAACCTGGCGCTGAACGCCCAGAGTTGTGTGCAAGGGCATTTTACATGCCTAATTTGGTGCAAGGTTGTAAATTCTTAAACACCTTAGGATCTGTTGACCCCACAGGATCATCTCAGGATCTGTGGACCCCACAGGATCACCTCAGAATCTGTGGACCCCACAGAATCCCCACCTACCTCCACTCACTTCTTCTCACCCCTCACCACTCTCTTTCACAAAATCCCATAAACACTTTTCCCCAAAACCCTTCACCAATCACCTCAATCTCTCTTCCCCATCACCTCCTCACCACTCACATCCATCCACTCATCCCCATAAACCTACCTCATAAACTCCACCTACCTTCAAAATTCAAAATTAATTTCCCACTCAAACCCACCCTAAATGGCCGAAACTCCACCCCCTCCCATCCCTATATATAACCCTCCATTCTTCCTCATTTTCACACAACACAACCCTCTCTTCTCTTCTTGGCCGAAACACAACCCCTTCTCTCTCTCCTCCATTTCTTCTTCTTCTTCATCTATTCTTTCTTCTCTTGCTCGAGGGCGAGCAAAATTCTAAGTTTAGTGTGGTAAAAGCATAAGCTTTTTGTTTTTCCATTACCATTGATGGCACCTAAGACCAGAGAATCCTCTAGAAAAGGAAAAGGGAAGACAAAAGCTTCCACCTCCGAGTCATGGGAGATGGAAAGGTTCATCTCCAAAGCCCATCAAGACCACTTCTATGATGTTGTGGCCAAGAAGAAGGTGATCCCTGAGGTCCCTTTCAAACTCAAAAGAAATGAGTATCCGGAGATCCGACATGAAATTCAAAGAAGAGGTTGGGAAGTTCTAACAAATCCCATCCAACAAGTCGGCATCCTAATGGTTCAAGAGTTCTATGCCAATGCATGGATCACCAAGAACCATGATCAAAGTAAGAACCCAGATCTAAAGAACTATGTTACAATGGTTCGGGGGAAATACTTAGATTTTAGTCCGGAAAATGTGAGGTTGGCGTTCAACTTGCCAAACATGGAAGAGAACGCACGCCCCTATACAAGGAGAGTCAACTTTGATCAAAGGTTGGACCAAGTCCTTATGGACATATGTGTAGAAGGAGCTTAATGGAAAATTGACTCAAAAGGCAAACCGGTTCAACTAAGAAGACTGGACCTTAAGCCTGTAGCTAGAGGATGGTTGGAGTTCATTCGATGCTCAATCATTCCCACTAGCAACCGGTCTGAAGTTACTATAGACCGGGCCATCATGATCCATAGCATCATGATTGGAGAAGAGGTGGAAGTTCATGAGATTATACCTCAAGAACTCTACAAGGTGGCTGACAAGTCCTCCACTATGGCAAGGTTAGCCTTTCCTCACCTCATTTGCCACCTATGCAATTCGGCTGGGGTTAACATAGAGGGAGATATCCTCATTAAAGAGGACAAGTCCATCACTAAGAAAAAGATGGAGCAAGCAAGAGAGCCCATTCATGGAGCTCAAGAGGCGTATGAAGCTCATCACCATGAGATCCCGGAGATGCCTCAAATGCATTTTCCTCCACAAAACTATTGGGAGCAAATCAACACCTCCCTAGGAGAATTGAGTTCCAATATGGGACAACTAAGGGTGGAACATCAAGAGCACTCCATTATCCTTCATGAAATAAGAGAAGATCAAAAAGCAATGAGGGAGGAGCAACAAAGACAAGGAAGAGACATAGAAGAGCTCAAGGACATCATTGGTTCCTTAAGAAGGAAACGCCACCATCACTAAGGTGGATTCATTCCTTGTTCTTATTTCTTCTGTTTTTCGTTTTCTATGCTATGTGCTTATCTATGTTTGTGTCTTCATTACATGATCATTAGTAGTTAGTAACTATGTCTTAAAGTTATGAATGTCCTATGAATCCATCACCTCTCTTAAATGAAAAATGTTTTAATTCAAAAGAACAAGAAGTACATGAGTTTCGAATTTATCCTTGAACTTAGCTTAATTATATTGATGTGGTGACAATGCTTCTTGTTTTCTGAATGTATGCTTGAACAGTGCATATGTCTTTTGAAGTTGTTGTTTAAGAATGTTAAATATGTTGGCTCTTGAAAGAATGATGACTAGGAGACATGTTATTTGATAATCTGAAAAATCATAAAAATGATTCTTGAAGCAAGAAAAATCAGCAAAGAACAAAGCTTGCAGAAAAAAAATAATAAAATAGGCGAAAAAAATAGAAAGAAAAAGAAAAAGCAAGCAGAAAAAGCCAAAAGCTCTTAAAACCAAGAGGCAAGAGCAAAAAGCCAATAACCCTTAAAACCAAAAGGCAAGGGCAAATAAAAAGGATCCCAAGGCTTTGAGCATCAGTGGATAGGAGGGCCTAAAGGAATAAAATCCTGGTCTAAGCGGCTAAACCAAGCTGTCCCTAACCATGTGCTTGTGGCGTGTAGGTGTCAAGTGAAAACTTGAGACTGAGCGGTTAAAGTCAAGGTCCAAAGCAAAAAAAAAAAGGAGTGTGCTTAAGAACCCTGGACACCTCTAATTGGGGACTTTAGCAAAGCTGACTCACAATCTGAAAAGGTTCACCCAATTATGTGTTTGTGGCATTTATGTATCCGGTGGTAATACTGGAAAACAAAATGCTTAGGGCCACGGCCAAGACTCATAAAGAAGCTGTGTTCAAGAATCATCATACTGAACTAGGAGAGTCAATAACACTATCTGAACTCTAAGTTCTTATAGATGCCAATCATTCTGAACCTCCATGGATAAAGTGAGATGCCAAAACTATTCAAGAGGCAAAAAGCTATAAGTCCTGCTCATATGATTGAAGATATGTTTCATTGATAGTTTGGAATTTATAGTATATTCTCTTCTTTTTATCCTATTTGATTTTCAGTTGCTTGGGGACAAGCAACAATTTAAGTTTGGTGTTGTGATGAGCGGATAATTTATACGCTTTTTGACATTGTTTTTAGTATGTTTTTAGTAGGATCTAGTTACTTTTAGGGATGTATTCATTAGTTTTTATGTTAAATTCATATTTCTGGACTTTACTATGAGTTTGTGTGTTTTTCTGTGATTTCAGGTATTTTCTGGCTGAAATTGAGGGACTTGAGCAAAAATCAGATTCAAAGGTTGAAGAAGGACTGCTGATGCTGTTGGATTCTGACCTCCCTGCACTCAAAGTGGATTTTCTAGAGCTACAGAACTCGAAATGGCACGCTTCCAATTGCATTGGAAAGTAGACATCCAGGGATTTCCAGAAATGTATAATAGTCCATACTTTGCCTAAGTTTAGACAACGCAAACTGGCGTTCAACGCCAGCTCTCTGCCCAATTCTGGCGTCCAGCGCCAGAAACAAGTTGCAAAGTGGAGTTCAACGCCCAAAATGGCACAAAAGCTGGTGTTCAACTCCAAAAAGAGCCTCTGCACGTGTAACCTTCAAGCTCGGCCCAAGCACACACCAAGTGGGCCCCAGAAGTGGATTTATGCATCAATTACTTACTTCTGTAAACCTTGGTAGCTAGTTTATTATAAATAGAACTTGTTATCATTGTATTCAGAGTCTTGGCTACTCCGGTTACCCTCTGGGGCCGAGACCAATGAACTCCATTATCACTTATGTATTTTCAACGGTAGAGTTTCTACACTCCATAGATTAAGGTGTGGAGCTCTGCTGTTCCTCAAAGATTAATGCAAAGTACTACTGTTTTCTATTCAATTCATCTTATTTCGCTTCTAAGATATTCATTCGCACTTCAACCTGAATGTGATGAACGTGAAAATCATCATCATTCCCTATGAACGCGTGCCTGACAACCACTTCCGTTCTACATTAGATTGAATGAGTATCTCTTAGATCTCTGGTGGACGAAATTGTGTTCCATGTTCTTTGTACTTGTATGAGAGTAACAATATATAATTGTATTGAATCCTCATTGTGGCTCTATGTGTGGACACAACTCCGTTCAACTAACCAGCAAGTGTACTGGGTCGTCCAAGTAATAAACCTTACGTGAGTAAGGGTCGATCCCACAGAGATTGTTGGTATGAAGCAAGCTATGGTCACCTTGCAAATCTCAGTCAGGCGGATTTAAACATGATATTTTATTAGATTAAAATAAACAATAAAAGGGATAGAGATACTTATGTAGATTTATTGGCAGGAATTTCAGATAAGCGAATGGAGATGCTTTTCGTTCCTCTGAATCTTTGCTTTCCTGCTATCTTCATCCAATCAGTCTTACTCCTTTCTATGGCTGGCTTTATGCAAGGGCATCACCGTTGTCAGTGGCTACATCCCCTCCTCTCAGTGAATCTTATGCTCACGCACCCTGTCACGGCACGGCTATTCATCTGTCGGTTCCCGATCATGCTGGAATAGGATTCACCCTCCTTTTGCGTCTGTCACTAACGCCCAGCACTCGCGAGTTTGAAGCTCGTCACAGTCATTCAATCATTGAATCCTACTCAGAATACCACAGACAAGGTTTAGACCTTCCGGATTCTCTTGAATGCCGCCATCATTCTAGCTTACGCCACGAAGATTCTGGTTAGGAGATCTAAGAGATACTCATTCTAGCTTAATTCATGTAGAACAGAAGTGTTTGTCAGACACGCGTTCATAAGGGGGAAGGATGATGAGCGTCACACATAATCATCACCTTCATCACGTTCTTGGGTGCGAATGGATATCTTAGAAGAGAAATAAGAAGAATTGAATAGAAAACAGTAGTACTTTGCATTAATCTTTGAGGAACAGCAGAGCTCCACACCTTAATCTATGGAGTGTAGAAACTCTACCGTATGAAAATACATAAGTGAAGGTCCAGGCATGGCCGAGATGGCCAGCCCCTCTGATCTAAGAACCCGACGTCCAAAGATGATCCTAAGATCCTAAGATGATCAAAAGATGCCTAATACAATAGTAAGAGGTCCTATTTATAATAAACTAGTCACTAGGGTTTACATGAGTAAGTAATTGATGCATAAATCCACTTCCGGGGCCCACTTGGTGTGTGTTTGGGCTGAGCTTAAGTGTTACACGTGCAGAGGCCATTTGTGGAGTTGAACGCCAGTTTTTGTGCCAGTTTGGGCGTTCAACTCTGGTTTTGGATCCTTTTCTGGCGCTGGACGCCAGATTTGGGTAGAAAGCTGGCGTTGAACGCCAGTTTATGTCGTCAATTCTTGGCCAAAGTATGGACTATTATATATTGCTGGAAAGCCCTGGATGTCTACTTTCCAACGCAATTGGAAGCGCGCCATTTTGAGTTCTGTAGCTCCAGAAAATCCACTTTGAGTGCAGGGAGGTCAGAATCCAACAGCATCAGCAGTCCTTTTTCAGCCTCTGAATCTGATTTCTGCTCAAGTCCCTCAATTTCAGCCAGAAAATACCTGAAATCACAGAAAAACAAACAAACTCATAGTAAAGTCCAGAAATGTGAATTTAACATAAAAACTAATGAAAACATCCCTAAAAGTAACTAGATCCTACTAAAAACATACTAAAAACAATGCCAAAAAGCGTATAAATTATTCGCTCATCACAACACCAAACTTAAATTGTTGCTTGTCCCCAAGCAACTGAAAATCAAATAGGATAAAAAGAAGAGAATATACTATAAATTCCAAACTATCAATGAAACAGAGCTTCAATCATATGAGCGGGACTTATAGCTTTTTGCCTCTTGAATAGTTTTGGCATCTCACTTTATCCATTGAGGTTTAGAATGATTGGCATCTATAGGAACTTCAGATTTCGAATAGTGTTATTGACTCTCCTAGTTCAGTATGATGATTCTTGAACACAGCTTCTTTATGAGTCTTGGCCGTGGCCCTAAGCACTTTGTTTTCCAGTATTACCACCGGATACATAAATGCCACAGACACATAATTGGGTGAACCTTTTCAGATTGTGACTCAGCTTTGCTAAAGTTCCCAATTAGAGGTGTCCAGGGTTCTTAAGCGCACTCTTCTTTTGCTTTGGACCTTGACTTTAACCGCTCAGTCTCAAGTTTTCACTTGACACCTACACGCCACAAGCACATGGTTAGGGACAGCTTGGTTTAGCCGCTTAGACCAGGATTTTATTCCTTTAGGCCCTCCTATCCACTGATGCTCAAAGCCTTGGGATCCTTTTTATTGCCCTTGCCTTTTGGTTTTAAGGGTTATTGGCTTTTTGCTCTTGCCTCTTGGTTTTAAGAGCTTTTGGCTTTTTCTGCTTGCTTTTTCTTTTTCTTTCTATTTTTTTTTCGCCTATTTTTTTTCTGCAAGCTTTGTTCTTTGCTGCTTTTTCTTGCTTCAAGAATCATTTTTATGATTTTTCAGATTATCAAATAACATGTCTCCTAGTCATCATTCTTTCAAGAGCCAACATATTTAACATTCTTAAACAACAACTTCAAAAGACTTATGCACTGTTCAAGCATACATTCAGAAAATAAGAAGCATTGTCACCACATCAATATAATTAAACTAAGTTCAAGGATAAATTCGAAACTCATGTACTTCTTGTTCTTTTTGAATTAAAACATTTTTCTTCTAAGAGAGGTGATGGATTCATAGGACATTCATAACTTTAAGACAGAGTTACTAACTACTAATGATCATGTAATGAAGGCACAAACATAGATAAGCACATAACATAGAAAACGAAAAACAGAGAAAGTAAGAGCAAGGAATGAATCCACCTTAGTGATGATGGAGTTTCAATGATGTTCTTGGGCTCTTCTATGTCTCTTCCTTGTCTTTGTTGCTCCTCCTTCATTGCTTTTTAGATCTTCTCTGATTTCATGAAGGATGATGGAGTGCTCTTGATGTTCCACCCTTAGTTGCTCCCAATAATTGTGTGGAAGAAAATGTATCCCCTGAGATATCTTAGGGATCTCTTGATTTGCAGTCAAATGTTCTACCACTGAGCTATAGACCATTGATGGAAGCTTTTGTCTTCCCTTTCCTCTTTCTAGAGGTTTCTCTGGCCTTAGGTTCCATCAATGGTTATGGAAAAAACAAAAAAAGCTATGCTTTTACCACACCAAACTTAGAATGTTGCTCGCCCTCGAGCAAAAGAAGAAGGAATAGAAGAATAAGAAGAAGATATGGAGGAGATAGATGGGAGTGTGTATTCGGCCATATGGGTGGGATTGGGTGGGAGAGAGATGTTGAATTTTTGAAGGTAGTGGGTGTATGGATGTGAGTGGTAAATGGAGAGTAGAAGGGATGATCATGAATGGGAAGAGAGATGATGAGGTAGGTGGGGATACTGTGGGGTCCACAAATCCTGAGGTGTCAAGGCATTTACATCCCTGCACCAATTTAGGCATGTAAAATGCCCTTACACACAACTCTGGGCGTTCAGCGCCAGGTTGGTGCCCATTTTGGGCGTTCAACGCCCCTTTGCTGCCATTTCTGGCGTTGAACGCCAGAACCATGCTTGTTCTGGGCATTCAGCGCCAGGATGCTCCCATTCTGGGCGTTCAGCGCCAGAACTATGCTCTGTTCTGGCGTTTGAACGCCAGACAGATGCTCCTCCAGGGTGTGATTTTTCTTCTGCTATTTTTGATTCCGTTTTCAATTTTTATATTTATTTTGTGACTCCTCATGATCATGAACCTATAAAGACACATAACTAAGAAAAATATAGTTAGATAAATAAACATTGGGTTGCCTCCCAACAAGCGCTTCTTTAATGTCAATAGCTTGACAGTGGGCTCTCATGGAGCCTCACAGATGTGCAGAGTTTTGTTGAGACTCTTCCAACACCAAACTTAGAGTTTGGATATGGGAGTTCAACACCAAACTTAGAGTTTGGTTGTGGCCTCCCAACACCAAACTTAGAGTTTGACTGAGGGGGCTCTGGTTGACTCTGCTTGGAGAGAAGCTTTTTCTGCTTCCTCTCCATGGTTGCAGAGGGAGATCCTTGAGTTTTAAACACAAGGGAGTTCTCATTCCATTGAAGGAATATTTCACCTCTGTCAACATCAATCACAGCTCTTGCTGTGGCCAGGAAAGGTCTTCCTAGGATGATGGATTCATCCTCTTCCTTTCCAGTATCCAGGACTATGAAATCAGCAGGGATGTAAAGGCCTTCAACCTTTACTAACACGTCCTCTACTTGTCCATATGCCTGTTTTCTTGAGCTGTCTGCCATCTCTAGTGAGATTTTAGCAGCTTGCACCCATAGATTCCCAGTTTCTCTATTACAGAGAGGGGCATGAGGTTTATTCCTGAACCAAGGTCACACAGAGCCTTAAAGATCATGGTGCCTATGGTACAGGGTATTATGAACTTTCCAGGATCCTGTCTCTTCTGAGGCAATGTCAGTTGACCCAGATCACTTAGTTCATTGACGAACAAGGGAGGTTCAACTTCCCAAGTATCAATGCCAAATAATTTGGCATTCAGCTTCATGATTGCACCAAGAAACTTGGCAGTTTGCTCTTCAGTAACATCCTCATTCTCTTCAGAAGAGGAATACTCATCAGAGCTCATGAAGGGCATAAGGAGGTTCAATGGAATCTCTATGGTCTCTAGATGAGTCTCAGATTCCTTTGATTCCTCAGAGGGAAGCTCCTTATTGATCACTGGACGTCCCAGGAGGTCTTCTTCCTTGGGATTCACGTCCTCTCCTCTCCTCACAGGTTCG
Organism: Arachis hypogaea; assembly: GCF_003086295.3. Taxonomy (NCBI): domain Eukaryota; kingdom Viridiplantae; phylum Streptophyta; class Magnoliopsida; order Fabales; family Fabaceae; genus Arachis; species Arachis hypogaea. The sequence continues at coordinate 32,722,038 of NC_092049.1, forward strand.
GCCATGGCGCTTATGTCAATGGCCTTGCACTCTCCTTTTGGATTCTCTTCTGTATTGCTTGGGAGAGTACTAGGAGGGATTTCAGTGATCCTTTTACTCAGCTGGCCCACTTGTGCTTCCAGATTTCTAATGGAAGATCTTGTTTCATTCATGAAACTTACAGTGGCCTTAGATAGATCAGAGACTAGATTTGCTAAATTAGAAGCATTTTGTTCAGAGTTCTCTGTCTGTTGCTGAGTTGATGATGGAAAAGGCTTGCTATTGCTAAACCTGTTTCTTCCACCATTATTAGAGCCTTGTTGGGGCTTTTGATCCTTCCATGAGAAATTTGGATGATTTCTCCATGTTGAGTTATAGGTGTTTCCATAAGGTTCACCTAAGTAATTTACCTCTGCTATTGTAGGGTTCTCAGGATCATAGGCTTCTTCTTCAGAAGATACCTCTTGAGTACTGTTGGATGCAGCTTGCATTCCATGCAGACTCTGAGAAATCATATTGACTTGCTGAGTCAATATTTTGTTCTGAGCCAATATGGCATTCAGAGTATCAACTTCAAGAACTCCCTTCTTCATAGGCGTCCCATTATTCACAAGATTCCTTTCAGAAGTGTACATGAACTGGTTATTAGCAACCATGTCAATGAGTTCTTGAGCTTCTGCAGGCGTTTTCTTTAGGTGAATGGATCCACCTGCAGAAGTATCCAATGACATCTTAGATAACTCAGACAGACCATCATAGAATATATCCAGGATGGTCCAT